>NW_009714427.1:79179-92949 GCF_000703405.1 Apaloderma vittatum
CCAATAAATGCTTATTCTTCAGTATGGCCAAGTGTCAGCCATGGAGTCCGGTGAAATGAACGTGCTCTGTCTTGTGTAAATATATATATTAATCGCTTGGAGCTGCGCTATCAAAGAAAATCAGCAGAACAACAAAACAAAGAAGCTCTGAGGCCTTCCACTGCCTACAGCAATATGCAGTTGAAGGTGAATACTCTGCTCATTTCCATTCTGAACTAAACTCCATCTTCAATGCCATCAATATCAGTGTCATTACTGCAACTACTGCATGAGTTTGATGCAATAACTATTAATTAGACCATTTTGCCCTCCTTCAACAACAGCCCTAGTGCTTCAGATCCTAATGGAGTTTATCTTATTGTATTTTGATTTTGCTCAGAGCAGCCTTTCTGAATTCTAAGCTACTGTAAGGTAATTGAAAGTACAGCAAAGGTTATAGAATACCCTTCATACTTTACCAGCTCATCTGCTTCACAACATTACACATCAGCAGCATAAACAGTCAGCTCAATAATGAAGAATGCTGACATAAAAAATAGCACCCTACAATCACACACTCTAAGTCTTTTCACTCCTCTCTCGGTGGTCAGCAAGGTGAACAGAACTGCGAATGTCAGATCAAAGCGAGAGACAGAAACCAGTTAAAACTCTTCACGTTCAGAGCAAGATCATTAGCTGTTCCATTTCTCTCTCATCACGACAGTTGTCCTGTATACCTCTGATACTTTTGGGTTAGTCTAAATCTAATAGTTTATTTTGTCAGCCTATAGGTATATTTGGCACGTTAGCTAACTTGCTAGTTTAATCTTTCCATTGGTACATGAAAGAGAAGTAAGTTAATTTGCATCGTAGGAGCACAGGTTGCTGCATCATCACTCTGCACAGA
Organism: Apaloderma vittatum; assembly: GCF_000703405.1. NCBI lineage: Eukaryota > Metazoa > Chordata > Aves > Trogoniformes > Trogonidae > Apaloderma > Apaloderma vittatum. Next base: position 80,066 of record NW_009714427.1, read on the forward strand.
GAGTAATGCGTATCTGCCTGTACTGACATCACTGTGTCTCCAGCCTCCTTCAGTTATTGAGCAGAGATAGAACAAGGAATAGATGCCTTTTCTTATCTAGGTCTGTCTCACCTGCCCCTTTGTGTTTTCACAATCCCTGTCACAAACAGAGAGGAGCTGCTCTGCTTCCGTGAAACGAAACAAGAAAAACTTGGGGTATCTTCTGAAAACCTAGCTCTTTCAGTCGTTGCAGGAACCAGCCACAAAAAGGTTGCAAAGATTTCCTGGTATTCCCATCAGTGTTCAGCTCTGGAGATGACACCTGTCTCCTAATTCATAAACATGTGAAGTGTTACTTGCCTATAATTTTGGAAGGGGACAATGGGTTTTACTGATCGTTGCTATTGCAGTCCTTGCTGCTACCGTGGGTGAGTTTCTGCTTCCTCACTCAAACAAATTATCTAAAGTTTCAAAGCTAACTTATCAGCCAGGGAAATTTTAATGTGTGTGCTCATACATGTATATGCATAGATATATACAAACACACACGCATTAGTGTGGATGTTAGAATGAGCTATTTGATAAAATTGCTCCATTTCCTGCTTCTGGACTGGAGTATGTTTTGAAGGAAAGAATATTCTGGTCGAATTTCATTTCAGAAATTACTGAGATATGTGGGATTTGTTTGGTGTTTTTTTTAATGGAAAAGAAAGTTAGATGGGACCTAAGTTTTTGAGACTGCAAAATGCTAAGCCTCATCAGGTTCCACTTCCCATTTTTCAGGTGTATCATAACGAATACACCAACATCTAACTAGACCACCTGCATTTGATCCAGCAGCTTCTATGGAAGCAAAACATCTATTGACTCTCACTGACTTAAGAGAAGCTTCTTATTGCTACTGATGATGAGTTTGAGTTCCTACAAGTGTGAAGCTTTAGGTTCAAATGTGCTGAGAGGCTTAAAAATATCCATGAACAGAACTACTGATAGTCAGTGTTGCTGAAATGTCAGAGAAGTAACTCGAAACTATCATGATGCAGTTTTCTTATCATTGAAGTTATCCCTAAAATGGAAGAGAACTATGGGGGCTTTCATAATCTTTTTATAACATCATTATAACCTGATCCCTTTAGAACACTTGATACTCTTGGCTCCCAGAAATGGAGCATGAGTGAAGTGAGCACCTAGTCATACTTGGCAGCATCACACGCTGAAATTTTTGATTCTGAGGTTCAGTGCAACTTTTGCCTGAGTGATTTGTGAGGTAGATGTTAGGAGGCTTGAATTATCCCTGTATGTCTCTGTGGTTTGGGCTCGTAGGTGTTTAAAACTCCATTATTGTTTGAGTAAAGCTGTGCAGGAATCTGCTGAAAACTCTGTCTCCCTTGATTCTTAATGTCTACAGGATATTCCTTATGATAAATATTAATAATTTGCAAGGACATGGATGAATGCATTTTTATAATTATCAAAAAAATAGACATACTGGTTTAGTGTTCAAAATTAATTATAGTAGGGAAACTAGCATTCCATAAGGGAATTACATTAACTCATCAGAGTGAGTTCATTTTTGCCTTTCAATTTATTTTTGTTAAACTTTATTTACTGATTTTTTATTTAATTTCTACGCACTTAGTGAGATATTAATTTTTGCAACTAGAGGGCTTTACTCCTAAAAGTTTGATTTGATGTGTATTTAATTTACATCATCATATATTTAAACCTGTTACAAGTCCATATATATACACCTAACTTCAGAGGGGAACAAGAGTAACGAATTTTCAAAAAGTTCCTTCAGTTGCAACATTCTTTCTGGTGTGGGAATAGAAAATAAGTATTTAAGAATTTTAGATTGCTTTTCCCTCTGTCGATGGCTCAGTCTACCATGTTACCAAAAGGCAAGGGTTGCCAGGACCTAGTGGCAGTTAGACATTGCCATTGTCAGGGCCAACTAAATGTCCTGTCACCTTCTCTGGCTCTCCTGTGTCCTACCGTGAGGATCACATTCCACCCCCAAGAAACATACTCCTTGGCCACGGAGTGTCATCTGCCATCATCTTCATAGTGGGAATGATGATCTGATTACACTTAATTGCAGAAACCTGTGATAAATTGGAACCAGCTGCTTAGTTAGTTCCATCAGGTACCTCTCAGCAGTTCACCTGTACTTTGCTGATTTCTCTGTTGCTATAGGGACTAATTCTAGCTTCCCAAATCTGTAGCGTTGGGACTGGTGTGGAGGTTACAGGTGACAGCTCTAAGTAAGTGGGCAGTGGAAGGATCTTTGTAAAGACTTATCTGCAAGAAGCTCCAAGCTCGTCTGCTGTATGAGAGAACAGTAACAGAGTTTAGGGATGGGAAGGACTCAGGTAAGGCTTGATGTGTACTGGAGAGCACTAGTGGGAGGATGTTTTCTCAGTATTATTCATGTGAACATAATGCAGGAAAGCAGTACAAAAGAAGTCTAAGATATCATAGAAGGGGGTTCTGACATTTAAGATGGGGGGAGCAGGAAGCCAGGAAACGGGAGGGAGAGTTTATACCACAGCTACTTACAGGATGGCTGGTTTGACTGAAGGTATTTTCTTTCTGTTTGTAGAGGTAAAGTCTTATTCATTCTAATACTGCTGGCATACCACTGTCTGACTCTTTCAGAACACCGAGGAAGAGTAATAAAAAAAATTGTACAGCCTTTTGAGAATTCATAAGGATTTTCCTTTTTTATTCATGGTGATATGCTTTACTACAAGGGGAGGAGACACTTCTTCCTTACATCCCCCCACTGATCAAAGCATGGGAGAACAGTCCATAATGCTTCTAAAGAATTCTTCATTCCTCATATCATGTGAAAATCCAAGTCTAGAGTAAAGTATTTTTTCATTTGAAGCCCCACTGCACCCCATGAAGGCCACTGTGAAGGTCCTCAGACTTGTAAGTTTTCAGTTTAGCGAGTAGAGAGACAGCAGCTCCACAGCTATCATCACCTGAGCTCCAGAATCTTTGGCTGAATCCTAATCCACATCTGGGAAGTCATTTGGGAACTATAGTTCCCTGTAGAATCTGTCTTAGAGTCTCCAAATGGTTACTAACTTATTATAAAACGGGACACCATTTTAAGGGCAGTTCTGCAAATGCAAGCTCTCAGCTCTAATGCTTTCTATTTTGGAGCATCCATCCAATTTCCCTAGTCCTTTAGATTAGTTTGCTTCCATTAGCAAAAATAGCACTGAATGTGAGCACCCTTGACTAGTCTCCCTCGAAAGTCAAAAATGAGACAGTATTGTCACATTAGTATGCATCCTTGCTCAGAACAGTGTAACTGATGCAATACATTTACAGCAAATTTTTAAAATTCCATCATAGTAAAGAGAAACTGCCATTCAATCCAGTGAAACGCTTTCTCAGCGTCAAAAGATGCTATTACCACAAGACTGGCATCATTTTTCATCTTAAAGAGGATATTAAATAAGCACAGCAAATTCGTGCAGGTGAGCCTACTGTACTAAGCATAAAATAAACCCACGCATTGTTCAGGATGAATTATTTTAATGCTTACACTTTGAGTCAATTGGCCAATAACTTTGCCAATTTGTTAATACCTGCATTTAGGAATAAAATGAATCTATGCAACCCATTTTCCTATATGTTTTAGTCTGTTTCAATGTTGCTGCAATCGGCACCCTGCAGTCTGTGAAGTAGCTGCTGGTCAGCACCTGGTTTGCATAATCAAGTGTTGCAAAGATGCAAAAAACAGCCAACATCAGCTGCAAAAAGATGTTCCCTTTTTGAAATGTGAAGGCTAACCTTGTCTAACGATCACAAGATTTATGAACAATTCAATGGCAATAGACTACAAAAGTGAAAGGTCAGTCCACATGTACACAAAGACTAAGCAGCTTTGGATGAGATGAAAGATAAGACAAAGATCCAGCTTAGATCCAGAGCTGTATTTTCAAGACAGCACAGCATGCTGAGAAGTAACATACTTACACAGAAATATCTAGGTTTGAGTTTAGGAATATACTTTAATCACCCAGATTTGAATATATAGTCTCTCTTTTCATGGATCTTGAGCTCGAAGCAGGATGAGGCAGAGATGTTATTTCCCTTTACACAACTTCTTTATTGAGATTTAGAAATGCATACTGTGCTTTCTCTGTGTACTGTCTTCTACTTATTTTGCTAAATCCTAATCAGCTGGCTTGAAATGTCAGCAGCCCAGGGCAGCCTTTAGGCCCCAAAGCTTTATTTTCTGTTTGTGTGAGTGAAACTGCGCAGATCAGACTTAATACTTTTCTTAATATCTCTTTTGACTTCTTGACAGCCTATGATGATGTCTAAGGCCTTGTTTATCCCTGGCATATCACTCAAAGTGTTTCCTACCCTGCGCTGTATCCATATTTGCTGCCTGTACTCTTTCTTACCCACTCTAATCCATTTCCCTTCCTCTCTTGCCTTCAAATGCGTAAAGTTGCAAATAGGACACACTTTCTTCTCCATGTTAGTTAATAATACCTAGGCTATGAAACTAAAACTTACAGTGCTGCATTTCTAATTAATCAAAAAGACATGCTGTAGTAATATAGCTACAGATAAGTAGCTGTGCCAGCAACCACCCAGCGCTCTGTTGAGAAGCAGTTTGCCAAGCAGACCCCTCGTTAGGCAGTTACATCATGCATGGATTGGGTGAGTACACAGTGGAGTAGGTGGTAGGAAACAGGAGACAGGGATGAATCAGTCCAGCTACTCAATGACTGGCCAAGGTAGTTTTAAAAAAAAAAAAGTTCAGGTGGTGCTAATCAAAGATGAGGGTGGGGGAATTTGAGAAAGATTTGTATCAAGTATTATTTGCAGGTAGCAAGTGTGGGTAGAGCCCTTCCCATATCTTCATTCGCAAAGCCTAGCCATGATGATGATGATGGAAGTGTTGGGACAATCAGCACAGGATAATTTGAAAGCATTGTAGTGATCGCGGGCTCCCAGATTTTTCTGTTTCAGCTCTGCATAGTTTATTGTAGGTCAGTGTGCCTTGAGTCTGGAGAGGTGATGCAAAGCAAAAAGGGCTGAGCAAAGCCCCTGCAGAAGCTGAGAAAAGGAAACTGAAAACGAGAGTTGGACCATATGTCTAGCACATACACTAATAGAGACTGGCTCAGTTTCTCATGAAATGAGCCTGTGCATGGTCCATTTGGGAAGAGTGAAAAACCACATTTTTTTCCAATAACCCATTAGTCTTTAATGTATCTCCTCAGCTTTTGACAACTGCTAGTGGTAATTCAGGAGACACTGTGAGGTTTCATAACTTCTGGTAGCTGGAAATGTGCAGAATCAGAGAGACAAGTAATGTTCCAAGCCAGCATTTGTATGAGGTCACTTTCTGCCCAATTCTCTTTGAAACTTTTTAAACGGCAAGTGGAGATGGGAGATGTTGTTATCACAGTAATCCTCAAATGATGCTGAGGAATAAGAACTCTTTGAGAAATCAAGAAGCTTCAGGCTTCAAAATGAGGCTTCTAATTTTGAGTGCCCATCTTTAGGCTTTGTGGGCTTCAATACTGAAAGCACTAAATACTCATAACTGTAAGGTGACAGCTGGAGTTTAGTGAGCAGCACTCCTTACCCTCACTAAACAGCTATTCTCTGTAAATAAGGATGAAGCTGCACAGATTTTCTGAAGACTTGTTAATGTGCAGGCAATGCTTGAAGATGAATAGTGCTTATGATAAAAATTTTTTAGGATCCCAGACAAATCAACAAAGTCAGTAGTTTCTCCAATTAAAATGATTGAGCCAGCAACACAAAGGAGCCTGGCAGATAATTCCTTCTCTCCTCTCTTAGGAAGAAAATCCAACACTTGCTCAGCAGCAGGTTATCAAATCACATCCCAAAAATATCTCCAAAAATCAGTGACTGAGCAAACATTCAGCGATTAGTAAATTATTTTATACTAATGCATCACAGCCATTGTTTTCACTTCTCTGATAAGCCTTTGTTCTTCTTTACTGTTTGCACGTTCTTGAACCACAACCCACAGTACTTCAGTCTAGCAGACTGCTGGCGAGTGGGAGCTGATGTGCAGATGGACTTGAGCAACTCTGCACAGGCTCCAAGCTGGGCGATGTGAGCCAGCTTTATCCCAGAAGGCTTTAGTCACAGTCTTGCGGTTCTGTGCCCGAGTTAATGTGCCAGTATAGACATGCGTTCAGATTCAAAGCTCCACACTTTCCAGACTGATATTGCTTAGAAGCAGAGAAGCCCTCATTTATCAATGGACAGAAACTGAGCCCACCAAAATGGAGTAACCGTTGTTGGAGAGTGATTCGGGACTGTGACAGAGATGAAGCAGTAGGAGACAGAGCAGAGGAAACTCATACAATGAGCAAGAACAGCTTGTGTCACGTTACCACCTGTTCCTTTGACATCTGAATTTATGGCCTAAACCATAAATGGCCAAGGCCTCATTTATTTGAACTCAGGACAGAAACAGCACATGCCCTGCAGAGCTTGGCTTCACATTTCGTTCAGCTACTGATCACAAGAAAAACTGAACAAACCTTACAGAATTTAGGGCTTTTGGTATCAAATAAAATTAGATACTTACCATATAAACAAAAATTATTTTAGAGAAATAAGGCATCAAAATAATCCCTTCTAAACTGAAAGGAAAAATAAAGCATTAGGTAAATACAAGTGTTTGATTAGAATGCTTTCGCCTGTGAGTAAAATCAGGAAAACAAAAGGCCAAATGTGATTCCCACCAAAGAAATTGTCGGAAGGCAGTAAAAGCACTGCAGCAAAACCTGAACCAGTTTGTTCTTGGCACTGTAGTTTATGAGAGAGAATAGATACACAACCATCACCTTACGTATTTTACGTGATTGGGAAAAGCACAGGATCTTTTAAAGCTCTGTCACTTGAATCAAAAGCATGAGGCAGGTGGTGGTGACAAAGGCTCAGGAACATGATAACAAGTATTAATAGCAGTTCAAAGAAAGGAGGGTACAGCTGCTGCAGGAAATGTTGGATCCAGCTTTGCAGCTGAGCTGAACTTGGTCCTCTGCCCTGAAGTGTAAGAAAGAAAAATGAGTATATATTGCCATGGATTTGCTCTAATCCATGGTTTGAGAATGCCAGAAGACATCCACAATATCTATCCTGTGTGAAACAGAGAAGACTTGTTTTCTGTATTTGTTTAAGAGTGACAAATACCAATAATATGGTAGAAATGTTTAAACAAGGACACAGCACATCAGAAAGGAAGACAATCCATCTGCTTTAGCAGCTGGTTTAAAGCATTCAGTTAGGTATCTACTGCAGTGAAGGAACTCTCCCACTATTTCAGGCTAGTTCCTGCCATTCTTATTCATACTGGCTAGAAGAGTTGTCCAGGGTGGATTGCAGTACCAGATTTGGATATAGAAAATAATTTTATAGCCATTCTGTACTCTCTTGTACATCTAGATTCCACGTTCAACTGCCATTAACTAAGCAAGCTTCATAAATGTGGTCACTGCACCCTGGACCCGTGATCTCTGATATCTCCTAGTTGAAATTTATTCCTGTCTGAATTTGCAAATGCCTAGAACCCACGCTATCTTGAATGCAGAGACTCTCCTTTGATTCCCGTTGACTTCCCTGGGAACCAAGAGTACTCAGAACCCCTCAGCAGTAAGCTCAAATCCCCAAGACTCCATTTAGGTAGCTGTGAATGAGTATGCTGGGTAAATGGAGGAAAGTCCTACGTAATGAAGATGGCCACTACGTAATTTGAGAAGTACACGGGACACTAGCATGAAATTACTGAGCTGTGACGGGAGTCACTGGCAGCTGTTCTCACACTGTACATTAGTTGATTTATTGCTCTGTATTTGCATATATGCTTATAAAGTGATGTACTCTGTGAATAATGAGAATGTTTTTATATACCTCTAGATAAGAACAGTAGCTATTACCAAAATAAGCTATATATATATATATATATATAGCTTGGCCACTGAAGGACTTTACTTTTTTCTTTGACTGTGCCCTTTCAGTTTGATGGTAATGGATCCCCTTGTTGCCATACTTGTTGTTCAGCCTGTCATCATAAGTCATGTTTGTGTTTGTGTTAGTAATAGCAGGAGAGTTTTCTATCGACTCTCTAATAATACATAAAGAACTGAAAACCAATCTATAATGAGCACTTATCCTTCTCTGCTTCCTTTTTTGCTCTAATGCTTCATTTCTGATATTTGCTTGGTAATCTTTTCTGAAGCTTGGAAATTCTGTTCCATTTGACACTGACTTCCCGTTGGTGTAGTTTTTCTCTTTAAAGGATCAGACATATGTACACCGAAAGCTGAGCCATTCGGGATCCTGTTGAGAGCTCTTATATTGCGGCAAAGATGCTCCTAGAATATTCAAACATACCCAATCTTTTACCAAATTGTAGCAATTACCTCCTCAGTTGCTTTAGTCCATATGTTAAATCTATGCTCTGTCTATAGACTTTATGTATGTCTTCTTTTTTTTTTGCTTTGGTGATGGATGATAAAATAAAATGCCATGAATAACAGTCTCTGGTCATGCCTGTTGGCTTCCACAACTGATACTGGGTGCCCTCCATCTCAGCCTCCTGTGCTAATTTCTTATCCTTCGACTTTTCTGACTTTAGTCCTGGATTTGTGAGTATGCTGTGTATTGCAGGATGTGCCTTGTTTAACTTCCCCCGAAAAAAGTGATTAGAATGAAGCACAGTGTTTCACATGTGGTCTTAAAGCAGATGAGTCTGTTCAGTTGATTCAGACAGATTGTTTCTGAAATATCCAATACTTATATTTATGCTTCCTAGATTGGAGAGAAAACTAAGAAATAGAAAAGAAAAGAACCAGCAGATTCAGCAGATTTTCTCTTACTATTTTCCCCCTTCTGTTTTCATTTGCACTTCTATTTCCATGCAATTTTTCATTTTTTTAAAATGCATCTATCACTGTTTGCTTCTGTCAGAAGCTCAAAGGCAGCCTGTTTTCATAAAAGAGAGACAGTATTGACTGATCTGTAATATTGTTTCTACCTTTTTTTGACCAATCCTCAATGCATATTTCCAGTTTTGAAAAGCATTTCGTGAATCGCTGGGCAGTTTGAAAAATCTATAATGTAAGCTCATTACTTTGCTGGCTGCTGAATGTTGTGTTTGCGATGCAAAAAATGCAGCCCATTCTCTCAGGAAAAAGAAGTTAAAATTTCATATATACATAAATAATAAAACAACATGCGGAGATGATAGCAGTGCGATGTATTTTATTTCCTATATACCTTTGACTGACCGTCCGCCTATTAATCCACACAAACTTTCATAGTATTTCAACATCCTTAGCACTTTAAGTCTCGTTTTTCTAGCTAGTCAGTCAAAAAAGGCTTACTTCTCCTGTGTGAAATGTGGCACAAGCCATCCTCCCAAATGTCAATGGCCAGAGGCCCAGGACAAGCAATATTCTGTTCTGCGCTAGTGATCATGGTTTAAGCTCATACCTCGTGAGGCTGCAGAGCTAGAAGTGAGCTCGCTAGTGAACTCCTTGCCCCAGCAAGTAGAGAGGGATAAAGGATGTAGAGGAGTTAATTTCAGTGGGGCTGGGATTCTACTCTTGAGGAGACGGATGCAAAGCTTCATAGACCACAGAATATAATGGAAATGACAAAATGATGCAACTTTAACAGGGGTCACTTTTAGATTAATTTTTTATTTTTAACAAATATTTTCCTATGCTTAGCCACCTGTTAAACCTTAGTAACTCAGATTCTTCATTTCAAATGCAGAGGGATATTAAAATGGTCCTGATAGAATTAACCTCGTCATTCCAATCTATTTTAAGCACTTCTACCACCAATATTTTCCTGAAAAAACATCTTCACACATATAGCATGATGGAAATGTGCTTTCAGGACTCCTGCAGAGTAACATGCAGAACATGCCTAGAGTTTAACTACTTACATGACACCAGAACCCTTTTCTTCTCATTCTTTTGTGAAGAGCAGTAGATAAACAAAAACTTCATTTTCTTACTCTCTTTAAAACTGGGCACATATCTAAATCAGTTCTCTAAAATATTACCTTTCTTGCAGTAGAGGAGTCACACTGCCACCAACGAGTTACAAAATACTTAAACATTTAAGCCTGTCTGGCCTTTAATTCTGAGGAGGTGACAAGAGTTGGGAGAGTAACTGCAGCTTCTATTTTGGAACTGACTTCACATGCAATCACCCTGGCTCTGATTTTGGTGAAAAGGAGGGGGAGACAGCAAGGTCCAGAGCAGGGTTTGCTGTGAGTCACATAGGCAGTAAGTAGCCAGTGTGCTCAGGGAGAACATTTTGGCAAACAGCACCTGGGTCATCATCAGAAATAGTAGCCATTGCCCTCACCCTACCTTGCATTGAATATTTTGGCTACCAGTGGGTAAGGTGCACTAGCGTAGATGAAGATTAAGAGTCTTCTCCACTAGAGTACTCATTCCAGGTCAACCACAATGTAGAAAGTTCATTAAATTAAGCTGTAGATTATGCTATGTTGTCTCTATATGAACTTCATGAGCAATCAACCATGGTTTAAAAGGGTGTTTTATATATACACAAGGAAATCTCTGAAAGACAATCTGCATTATAGAAAGATAGTTATTTAATTTACCTGGGCAGCTCAGGGAAAGTTGCTGTTTGAGCAGTTTTATTTAGGAATCAGTGAAAGAGATCATTGCTCCAGGTCCATTGTCTGTTTCGAGAAGTTCGTCTCTCTCTGCGCCACTTCTGACACGGATTTCTCACCCTGCGTGGATTTTTATTTTGTTGTTTGTGTCTTAGGTCCTCCTGAAGCTGCCACAAGCAGATTGTTATTTCATGTGACTCTTTTGTCAGCCTGTAGCTACCAGTAAAGGTGAAAGTCAGAAGGGTGAATCGGAAATAGTCCCTTCTATGCAGATAAAAAGCTCTTCTCAGTCAGACTTTGTTGTACAATGTAACGACGGTCTGCCACTTTTTCTCCTGGGCCAGGGAAAGCAGATGTTTGTTTTAATGTCTCTACTCCTAGCTCTAAGGAGGAATAGAAATGCATGGACAGTTCAGTATCCCTTGCATACTGAAAATAAATTGGTTGAAGCAGGAAGTCAGATGGACTTTAGGATGTTCTCTGTATTGACTTGTTTCCAAGTTGATTAAATGATGACGAGCTCAGCCTATGTTCTTCTCCTCTTTGCAACTGTAACTATTTGGTATATAGATGCATATATACACCTACATAGATTTCAATAGTTTTAAAAAACCCACAAACCTCCAGATAGCTAGAACTATTAATTCACAGGAATTTAAAATTAAATTAAATGGCTGGGCTGTTTTCCAGATGATTTCTGAAGTTCCCATGCTTACGCATAAAACCCTCTGTAGGATTTACGTTACACTACTGTATTTGTTTCAGTGAGCATTTGACTGCCAAGAATACTGCCTATGACCATCATGGCAATCTAATTAAATATTTGACGAGCAGAAAGCTGGACATTATTCAAGTCAAGCATTAAATTAGAAAATTTAGTTTGTCTCCTTTATCAGTAGATTTTTAAATCAGACTATTCTACCAAAACCCATAAGTTTAATGAATTTGGTCAGACATACTGTGTAACAGATGTCTAGCATACAGCCAGGAGCCTAAATCATAAAAATGATGCTTCAGTTTGGCATGGCAAAATATATTAGAAAGGGTTAGAAAGGTCAGTCACCAGCAACCTGCTTGCTGATAGTTGAGAAAAAGCACTGTAAAATGCATGAGCTGCCTTTTGTAGTCTCTTGCAGGAAGCCTTGGAGAGCCACAGATAATTTGCTTTCAATGATTCATCAAGTTGGCCCTTTGTTTCCCTAATTTGAGTGTCAAGTGCAAACACATAATAAAGAATTACCAAGACCTGATAAGATTCCCGGTATATTGCTTCGTTTGTCTTAACAACTGGTACTATTGAAACCAAACCCACAAATCCAATAAGTAGCAAGCATGCATGCCATGTGGCATTCTTCTTTGAAATGACAAAGCATCTTTATTGCCCTATCTGCTGACGTACTGTACCTGCTTGTTTCTTTTTACTTTCTTAAAAGGCACCAAGAGCGGCATGCTGTGCCAATGCTAGAGATGGCATTTGTTTCACTGTTAGTCCTCCAATCAATTAGTAAAGATAAAAAATGGATTTTAATGACAATTCCAGCCTTGAGAATGCTGCTATTGTGATCACGGTTGAGTTAGCCTGCTGATCGTTTTCCCCTTAATGTAATCTTTAATGTTAGATAGCTATAGGTTAGAAGTGAAGCCATGTATTAGAACTACTATTTCCATGAGCAGTTTCAGGAGAAATATCTTCATGATTATGAAATAGATTTTTTTTTTAAATGTTATGCTGTCAGTTTAATGACTTCCTAAGAAATCAACCTTAAAATGGCCTGTTTTGAAGGGGCACATTTATAAACGTGTAATTCCCAGAGCAAGAAATCTATGTAGTTTAATTTGAGATCCGTTAATAAAGTTTTCACAACTGAACTGTGCACCATTAACACAAAGAAAGAAATAATTAGAAACTTTAGAAGGCTGCTTGTGAGAGGGGGGAAATGTCCGTCTTCAGAAATAACAATAAAAAAATTAAATAAATGGCATGGGGTGCGAGCCTGTGAGATTTACTTTGAGAAAAGAAGAAAGGTTCTGTGAGAAGGTGTTGAAACCGGTTTGTAGAGCTTGCGAAAGATTGTACGAGAGGGTGGTGTTAGCGCCGCACAAGGAGTTGAGGGCGTCGACTTATCCATTATTTTTTTCCCTAACGCGAATTTGAAGTGTTGCCTGCACGCTGCCAGCCTCAGGAAACCCGGCTAGCGGTGGGAGAATGACGATTTTTTCCGCCAGG
>NW_009714428.1:0-710 GCF_000703405.1 Apaloderma vittatum
AGGAGATATGCACAGGAAATTTCTGACGTTCTCACGTTGATACAATTTTTTCTAATTGTGCATCAAATGTAGGAAAATAAGGATGTAATTTCCAAGTGACTAAAAGAGGAAAACCTACAGTGAATGTAGTACCGTATTATTGTTTGGCTTGTGTATTATTATTTTATTTTAGAGAACTTCCACTGATTATCTAAATCATAAGCAACTTCTGTTTTGTGTACTCTCTTCAGTCTTGTTTTCTGTCCCTTGCTTTGCTTTTACAGAAGTCTTTTGATGCGCTGCGTTGTGTTACAATGCTAAGAATGGTGTGGATTTCAAAAGCCAGTGCTGTCCAAAGAAAAGGCAGGTAATGAGTGTTTCGTACTGAATTTTATTTTGCAGGTATCCACCATCCTGTATGTTGAGGATAAAGTACCTAATGCAATAGCAGCCTCACTGGGTAAAGTTACTGGCTTAGTCCTGTATTGTGCTGGACAATGGCCGGTGCTAATTCTCTGTAGCAGAGTAAGCGTCAACGTCTGTGTCCTGGGAGTCATTTCCCGAGTTGTAGGAAAGTTACAGTCAGGAATTCCTCAAAGCTTACATAAGATCTGGGTTTTCCCCCCATGGATTTGTTCACCTTCCCCTTTCTCTCCCGTGTCACCAGCAGCCCCAGTGTCCAGTCATGTCTTTCACAACTTGGTCTGTGGGCAAAGGGCTGCCCGATGTTA
>NW_009714429.1:0-865 GCF_000703405.1 Apaloderma vittatum
GGCTGGATGGTCGCACTCAAGGAGTTGTGGTGAATGGTTTGATATCCAATTGGAGACCGGTGACGCGAGGTGTTCCTCGGGGGTCGGTACTGGGACTGATGCTGTTTAACATCTTGGTTGCGGACATGGACAGTGGGATTGAGTGTGCCCTCAGCAAGTCTGCCAAGCTGCGTGATGCAGTCGACATGCTGGAGGAAAGGGATGCTGTGTAGAGGGACCTTGACAGGCCTGAGAGGTGGGCCCATGTCAACCTCATGAAAGTCGACAAGGCCAAGTGCAAGGTCCTGCATGTGGGTCAGGGCAATCCCAAGCACAGACATAGGCTGGGTGACAAGTGGATTGAGAGCAGCCCTGCAGAGAAGGACTTGGTGGTGCTGGTTGATGACGTGCTTAACACGAGCCAGCAATGTGTACTGGCAGCCCCAAAAGCCAACTGTGTCCTGGGCTGCATCAAAAGAAGATTGGCCAGCAGGTCAAGAGAGGCGATCCTGCTCTTGTGAGACCTCACCTGGAGTACTGCATTCAGCCCTGGTGCCCCCAGTGTAGAGAAGGATATGGACCTGCTCAAGCGGGTCCAGAGGAGGGCCACAGAAAGGATCAGAGGCTGGAGCACCTCTCTGGTGAGGAAAGGCCAAGAGAGTTGGGATTGTTCAGCCCGGAGAAGAGAGTATAAGGGAGACCTTGTTGCGGCCTTCCAAGACTTAAAGGGGGCCTAGAGGGATGATGAGGAAGTACTTTTTACCAGGGAGTGAGGTAACAGGATGAGAGATAATGGTTTCAGACTGAAGGAGGGTAGATTTAGATCATATATGCAGAGGAAACTCTCTTTTCTGCAGGTGGTGAGGCAGTGGAACAGGTTGCCCAG
>NW_009714430.1:0-20389 GCF_000703405.1 Apaloderma vittatum
AGGCAAAATCCATGAATCAGTCCGCTACATTGCTCTGGCTGGAAATTTCAATGGGTTATGGGAAGTTCAGAACAGCCACAAACGACATCTACACCCTGTTTCCCAAGGGCAGAGTCTAGAATACAAACATAGCCCTTATATGAAAATATATAGTGATGCCTGAGTGAAGAAGCTGTCTTAGCAACCCACCTGGAGTCCCAGCGGTGTCTGTTCCAGCATCCCAGGGGATCACATGCATAGGTCGCTTCGCATGGTTAGATCCCCAGCTTGCCTCTTAGCGTGGGAATGAAGACATGAAGTGAAACGTGAAGACACATCCTGTATCTCATGCTGACTCCAAATTCCCACTAAAAAAAGGGCTATGGAAAGACAAAATGAGACCCAGGCAAAATCCAAATGCAGTTTGTCCCTGTTCTTTTTTTTGTGGGTGATATTCAACCCATTACTGAGGCTCAGCACAAAGCCCAGCCAGCACTTAAGCCCCTCAGCAGGATGTTTAAGTGGTGTCCAGGCTTTGTGCTTGGTCTCTGCACTAGCGTGGATTTTTACCAGTGGGGAGAAGGGTTGCTTTGTCCATATTGAAAAGTACACAGCCAGTCTGCTCTGTAGAATGTCTTTTAATTTAGTTTTGATTTAATCCTTTGCATTGAGGGGATGCTGGTTGCCCTAAAGGAATAAAAGCCGAAACTCAGAGGCTTTTGCCTATTACTATCCATGTAATCCAATTCAAATCAAATCAAAGCACTTTGAGAGCCAAATATAGAGCCATTTTTCTTAACTGGCATGTAAAGTTTAAGTTCTTTCTGTTATTATTTTAAGGCCAGTTAAAAGAAATACTTTAAATGCTGAGGATTAAGCACAGTAGGCTCAGATGTGTGAATATTCCCACACCTCTTACTTCATATGATCTACCTGAGCTGGGACTAATTGTAACCGCAAGACTTTGAAGACAGCACCTAATTCTTAGAAGCTGCAATAGCTGTATTAGGTATGGTTCACTGTAGAAATATTAATATCTGTAAATAGATGTCCACTTACAATGCTAAAGGTACCTTCACTTTGGAGTGTACACACAGATTTCCTTTTGTTTCTGTTCCACTGCCAGCAGCAGCTGCCTTTTGGACACTAGGACATCAGATGCTTGCTGTGTTGCCATCACATAGTGGATTTCTAGTGAAAGACTCAAGGATCCGGCCTGTAAAACGGCTGTCACATAAAAAGAGGAGCTGAAAAGCTCTGAAAAACTGTCATCTGGAATATAAAACCAAAGTTTTGGTTCAGTGGCTTGGTAAATATCCCAGGAACTACTCTTCTGTCTGTGGCATTAGGGGGGCAGTCCCCCCTCATTCTGCCTGTCTCCCTGTGGAGGTGGATGTATCTGGTCCTCATTAGGGCTGGTTATGGCAGTGGGATCAGAAGAGCTCAGATTATAGCTGTGAGGCACTGCAGCCTCCCGGCTCAGGCAGGAGGGCTGTGACTCAGACATCCTGACCTGTGCTCCTGGGTTTGTCAGGCTGGCTCATGCTCAGCCTAAGGACAAGTTCTGGGTGCCCAGATTCCTTTTACCTGTGTATTCAGTGCACACAGTCCTCTCCAGCTGTATGCAGAGGCTGGGAGATGCTCGGGTGAGAAGCACTACAAATGCAAAGCTGCTGGCGTATGGATGATGAGAGAGAAGTATTTTCACTGAGCACACCTACAGACGTCACGATCGGGAAGAGGATAGTGGAAACAACAGCCAGTAGCTGCCAATACTGGGCAGAGAGCATGATGACCGATGACCCAGGTGACTGGTAACAGCTGAGAACATGATCCTTTGCTTGGCTCCGGAAGGTCCCAAGTACAGGGCTGTGAGCACAGGGCTTAATCACTGAGCTTAAATCCATAAACAAACAGCTGCTTTCCAAGAACATGGAGCACAAAAATAAGGTTCTCTGGAGTTCCTTTGGAGTACTTAGCTTATATAGACTTATCTTGTCGACTTAAATGTTGGCTAGTCCTTCCTTTCTGATGAGTAGGACCATCACATGGCTACATGTGATGGAAAGAGTTAACCCTGTCCCTCACATAGCTATGTTGTGCTAGCACATCTCAGCTAACTCCAGACACTTATCTCACACATCTAAGGCTACATCTCTTCCAATAAATTAAGCAGGCTAAGGAATGTTACAGGGCACAGGGACACTGGGCCCCTGACACTGGTGTAGTGGAGGGTGCTAACCCTGTCCCAGCAGTCCCTGGTCATGACCTGGGACCCCACCAGGCTGGGACCTTTCCCAATTGGTGGTGCCTACAGAGACACCTTGATTAGGAGAGCAAGAAAATTTACTGGCCTGGCTGGTGGTCGCGTGGTGCCAACCGGCCTCAGGGCTAGAGCTCAGACACCTTTAACTTACTAACACAGAGCAAACCTAAGACCTGGAAAGATAAAGACAATTCCAGGGGCTGAGTCAGCCCACCCAGTATCTGCATCAGTCCTGGAGGTGTCTGTCTGTCTCCCTGCACGGGGAGACTTAGGTGTCACCTTCCCATGCAGCTGCCTCAGCTGCAGCTGTACAGTCAGGGCAGAGGAATCTGGGCGAGTAAGGGTAGCGACGGTGTATGGGATTAGACGGCAGGAATGTATTTTCCTTGTGCTCTGCTGGATGATAAATTAACGAAATGATTGATATTGTTTTTAATACTCCTATCCTGGGTCTCCAAGCATTATAATAATAATATTTAGTGCTTTCACAGCTAATTTGGATGTTTTTAGAGTAAGAATTTAATACTTTGCATTCACCCGGGGTCACAGAATGCTTTACAAATTGTAATTAATTTCCATAATGTTCTCAGGAAGATTCTGAGTAGTAGTGTCCCTACTTGATGAATCTGTAAACGGAGGTACAGAGAGCTGAAAGGACTTTTTGTCCTTTTTTTCCCATATAGCTAGGCAGAGATGAAGCTGGAAGTGTAACCCCTGGGGCTCGGATCCTACCCTTCCAAACCTGCCAGCCCAGAAAGTGTCTCACTCTGTTTTAATGAAGTTCTGTTTGCCATTTCATTTTACAGACTGTTAGCCCAGAATAATGGGAAGTGGGTGCCCTGATGGATGACAGGAAGCCTTTCTAATTTGTCAAAGTATAATTAATAGCTGGCAAGCTCAAGACCAGCTCTCTGTCAGTAAATACAGTTTAGGCTGGAGTCACTTAAAGGTTTCTGTCCTTGTTGTCTCCAGTTGGCAGGGTCAGCTGCAGCTCAGTCTGGGATTTGAATCCCCGAGTGCAGAAGTAAACTTGATCCTGCAAAGCCTTCTGAGAAAAGCTGTCCCAGGCCTCCAAGGCCACAAGTCTTCTACATCTGGTCAAAATAACTCAGAGAGACAGTCAGCAAAGGGCGAGGTCTGATTTGTGATTTTTATTGGAGTTTTGTTGTCCTCAAGCTCTTCTCTGAGGTGAATTTTCTTGCCAGACATTATCAGCTTCAGTGGTTTGGCTCAGATTTTTGCTCTAGATTCTTTTGTCCTGTTGACTTTTGGATCAACTCTGCACTGGCTCTGTTTTGAAAGTTGCTTTACCCATATTAATGTTTAATTTAAACAAGTATTAAATCATAAGTCTAACATGGAAATGTTTTAGTCTCTGGACAGTTCCTTCCCTTGCTGCTTTCGAGCTGTACACGAGCACAGCTTCACTTGGCAAGATTTCTTCTGTGTGGTGCTGGTCTTATGACACTCTGTTATTACTGCTCCTTTAATGCAGTAGAAATCAAACAAAACAAAACCCCACTACAGTATTATAGGCAATACTGTGGGCTCCTGTGAGTCAGACCAGCCCAAGGTGAGGGGACAGAAGCCTTAAACTCATTTATTTCACATTATAGCCAACCAGTCTCAACTGAGAATATTTTGGGACTGGGAACTTGGGGGTGGATACAGAGGCTCTATGAGGAAGAAAAACATCTCTTATAGTTGTCATATACCTCTTTACAACTAATCAGTTGTGCTCTGGGCATTAGATGCCAATTCCAATGGGAATGAGAGAGAAAAACAGATATCAGGCATATTGGGACAGTTATCCCTGTCAAGAGTAACTTAACATCTCATGTTGGTACCTACTTTGTGCAGATTTTCCAGGGAACACATGGATAGATTTGCTGGTCTTCCCACTGCCCTGAGTTGCTTCAAGATCTCAAAGAGAGGCTTCTGAAGGCTCCTTGTGCTACCCTCTGCAGAAGATTAATATATAGTGTAGTTAAAAGGCATCTTGTCAATGCCCTGGGTGGCTCTCCCAAATAGCTCAAGTTGGAACCATTTCTATTCTTACTGAATCAGTAAGAACAGAAAAAGTTATCAGATAACAGACATAAAATAATTTTGCCAGCCTCAATGGCAGCAGAGCTTGGACCCACACTGAATTGTGACTGTTGCCTGCATACCTCTGAAAGATTCAGGCTGCTGCTTTTCCACATGGTACAACCTCTGCATGGTCTCTCTGGTCCCAGTTTGTAGCAGTTGTCTGCAAGCACCATGGTTGCTGTACTTGATCTTGCACTTTCCATCATATACATTTAGTAGCCCAACTGCATGGGCTTTGATCTTCTTGTCTCTTGCTCCTTAGGCAGTCACAGAGCCATGGCAGAACAGCAGCAACAGGAGCTAAGGCCTCTCCAGATGGCTACAGATGTCATTCCATCTGTATTTGCCTGTAGAAAAAATTCTAGAGAAAGAATGACTTAATCTTTCTTCCCAGCACATCCATCAACAAACAGCTCTTGATTTGGGGCAAATGATATCTAATGACAATGATCATCTTCTGCTGGGTAGTTTTAGGTCCCCTGCCTTTGCTCCTGCAGATGAGGGTGCCATCAACTTGCATTGCTTCAGCTCTCCTGCCGTGTCTCCACTGGGACAGATTTTGAAGGAGATGCTGTTGTACTCAGCAAGGGAAAAACAAAACAGCTTGGGAGTGAGGAGAGAAGCTCCACAGATTAATCTCAGAGTATCATCTTGCTTTCCTATCTCCTTTTACAGCCCTAGAAAGATCTGTGTTTGTAGAAAGCCATTCTTCCTAGTGCCTGAGTGAGCTCTCAGGATCTTTCTACTCACCTTTGCACAGCATGTCCTACCTGTCCACGCACTTCCATGGCAGAATCTTAGATACCGCACACAAAGCCCATCAAGCCCTTTAAGCTATAGGTATCTAAGGCTGCTGACCACCTTCTGGGGCAGAAACACAGTGCAGGTGCCTAATGCCTGCCTTGTTCAGATGAACAATCTGGGGGACAATCAAAGGTCCCGGATGGACTCTTCCCCTCAGCACTGTCCAGAGCAGTGAGCACACTGCTCATGGCCTGATGATGAAGGGGTCATCTGGGTTCACCAAGCCATCTTCACTGTTCAGTTTTTGGGCAGACATGCTCACGGTTTTCAATAAGCTTGCAGTTTATAGTATGACATTCTCAACGCATTTCATAAATCTAATACTTAAAGCACACTCCGCTCAACACTGTCATACTCTCATCTAGGTTGGTGCTTAGCAGAGCAACTGCTCAAACAGCACTGGTAGAGCTATTAAGGTCAGAGCATGACGGGTAAGTGTCCAACTGTTACTGTCAAAGGAGTGCAGATAAGTACATTTCACTTAGATTGGAATTTGTCTAAGACTCAAAACTGAACAGCTTTGTCTTACAAAAAAAAAGATTTCAGGGTCTTCAGGGAGCATGGGCGGTTTGGTCTTCGGATTTGTATCTCCTGCTCTTCTGGCAGTACAAGTGCCATATTATGTGATGGGATCTTCCCCTGCTGTTTAGTCAAATAAAAGTCACTTTCTGTGATGACTGGGAGGGTCTTTTGGAGCCTGCCTACTCCCTTCTGACTTCTGCCGCTGCTGCTTACAGGAGAGATCTCACCCTGAGGGTAACTCTGGCATCTCTGCCCAGTTTCACAAAACAGAGTCAGAAGCCAGCAGTATGAGTAAGGCAGGATCCCATGTGACTGTGTAACCACTGCTTTCCATGGGAAGATATTTCTCACATTAGAAAGTCCGGTGAGTGGGAGGGGGTAAATCTGTAGCAGTGCTTTGGCTTGGGACTGTGGAAAAGATACATGACGCAAGCTAAATTGCTGGCCCCTCTCACCTTCATTTGGCATGGGAAAACTGTCTCTTCTTTCCCGCTCACAACTGGCAAAGACTGTGCAAGTTGTTATCTACTAAAAGGTGCTGTAGCTCTGGGTTCCTCACTGCGATTTCTATTTTATTAGATGCAAAAACTCAAAAAACTGTGGCTTTGTTATGGGCATTGTTCCTGGCTCCATCCAGCTCACTGAGATAGCCTGCCAGCCTTGCTCATCAATGATAATGTATTCCGTTTTCCTACCCATGACGTGTGAAGTTTAAATTAATGGGAGCAGCAAACAGAGACAGAATCTCTATTGACTGTTTTTGGCTGCATTTTCCTATTTCCAACCAAATTCTTCATGGAGGTTAAGGCACAACCATGTCTCCCTGTTTTTTTGAGAATACAGCTGGACTCTACGAAACAGGTGTGAGTCCCTGTTCTTAAAGTTTTAGTCAATATTAAGATAATAAAAGGGAAACATTTCTCCTTTTCTGTGAAACAGATGCTGTTAGATCTAGCTAAAACCTCAAGTTTCCATTCCACAAGAAATGCCAACATTTTAATTCCCGTTTCAGAACAAAGAATGCTATTCTTACTTTAGCTTTTTGGAGTATTAGTGTCATGCAATATAGAACAAAATATGTTTGGAGACAACAAATTGTGAAATGAAAAATTAGCCAAAGGAGTCAGACCAAAATATCATCAAAGTCAGTACTGTTATAAAATTTTCAACATAGAAGAAACAGGAAAAATATGCAGTCAAAATATTTTCAGGCAGTCATAGATACTGGAATTATAGCTGCATTATCATATAAGTGGACAAAGATTAAATAAATGTGTGGCTCTTTTTTTTCTGGTGAAATCCGGATACTAGGTCAAAATGTTCTCTGGTTTGCTCTTACACAGTGTCAACACAGATTAGTGAGAGATGCAGCCAACTTCCATTATATGTGTATGACAGGTACAATCCAGCAACAAGTGGATAAAAACTTTCCACAGTGATACATTTCCGGGAACAGTGTGAGAAGACTTCCAGAAAGAAAGCCTCCAGCTTTGAGTAGAAGGTGATGGAGGAATAATCAGTCTTTTGGTAGCAAAGATGTACCCAGGGGTGAGTGAGAGGCAGCTGCTCTCCTCATTAGCACTGCCCACAGCTCCTCCTCAGCACGGGGTGAGACAAGCCGTGTATCTGTTTCCTCACTTGCTATTAGCCCTCCAGATACCTCTACCCGTGCCTTGTGCTGTAGTGGATTTGCAGGGGTGTGCAAACAGGGCACACAACCAGCTGAGCTGCCTCGTTTTCAACCACCTGTTTTCACCAGAGGGTTATTTTCAGGCTGCCTGACCCAGGGAAGGTGACATATCCCTGAGCCATGGAGCAAGGGAAATGCTGACATTTTCAAAGGGTTGGCACTGGCTCCTTGTCCCTGAGACCTTCAAGTTCACCTGCAACTTTGATTTGATTGCTGGATCCCAGCAGCTCCTTTCTGCCCCGCTGAGTGCCGGCTGCTCTGTGCCCTGCACCCATACAAATTGCATCTCTCAGCTGAAGGTAACTTGGCCCTAATTCCCTTAAAGAGTCATCGTGCACCCTTCCTAGTTTGTGTGGCCTCTTCTCACCGTACAATGTTCTGGATCCTACAGCTGGAAGATCAGAGATGGCAAAAGTAAAGTATTAGCACAGTTACCTATACATACCTTGTTTAATCATTTGCTTATTGCCATTCCCTTTCTTCTGCTGGAGACAGGAGCAGTGCCTGATTCCACTGAGTATTTGAAGTTGGCTGCATTCAGCTTTTCGGAAAAAAATGTGGTTTTTCTTGGACAAAACCGCTAATCATCTTGGCTACCAAGAGGCCTCTAAGTGAAAAAGACTTTGCCAGCCTGCAGTTGTTCCCAGGTAAGTGTCAAAGGACCTCTTCCTTGGAAATCACTGGAAAACATAACTGCAGCAGTAGTGTAGTGACTATGTTCCAGCTGGGTCTTTTGCTTCAATTTCCAGAAGGCTATTTCTGGCAGGGTCTAACAGGACCAGCACCTGGATAATGAGGGGGCTGTAGGAACAACCCAAAGCACCTAAGCATAGTACTATGTGCTTCGTATCCCTTGCATTTAAACCACATACTAATAAAACAATTAGCCACTTCTATCACTGGGCCTTAGTTTTCACCTGCTGTAAATTAATGTAATTGAACAGGCAAAGTGATTGTTCAGAATAATTTCTGACAGATTTTTAAGAAAAAGCTTAAACATAAGCTTTCAAAATTTCACTTGGCGTTTCTTTATGTCACGGCTCTGATAGCAGTATCTGTTCCAATAATGGTTTGCAAAGCAGCTTTCAAAGTGAATTTTAATTTTTTGTTTACTATTTGCATTAAGGATGGAGAATGATACTGCCTGCAGCTGAGCATGGAAATGATTAAAGACTTCTGGGCATGATTAAAGGCTTCTGGGCAGCACAGACAGAAGTCCTCACTGCTGATGGCTCTGGGGCTGGGGAGGGGGTGTCCATCCAAGTGCATCTCCAGCCACGCAAACATCCGACCACATCTCTGGAATCGCAGCAAATAGTGTGTCTGCAGACCTCCCATTCCTCCTATTTGTTTCCCAGGCAGTGTGCCAGAGCTCCCCAGGATGTCCTCTGCCTCCACAGACTGTAAGGGTCTCCCCCAGTGCCCTGTCTCCTGTGCGATTTTGTCTTCATCCACAGGAGAACCTAGTTTAAAATCTTCTTTAGTCGGTTAGAAAAGAAAGCCAGAGAAACATTTTGACAGAAAAACAACACGTGGAGCTTTCCCCTTTTGTCAGGCATTGAAAGTAGGTCCAAGGTGGGAGCAACCAGGGTTATTGATGGTTTGGAGATATGGGCTTGTAATCTAAATCCAGTCTTCCAACTGCACCACTTTTTGATACATTTATCAATTGTATCAGCAAAAAGGCCAGAGACTGACTGAGTGAGGAAGTCCAGAGGGTCCCCTTGCCCCAGCACAGAGACAGGAGCGTGCTAGAGAAAGCAAGGTGTCGCTGCACAAGAGGTCCCTCTGATGCTACAGCACAGCACCGATCCCGGAGGGAAATCACAGAGGTTGTTACCTAAACTGGGAGTCTCTTTGTAATTCTCACACTGGGTGATCTCTGTCAAAGTATGAAATTAATTAACCACCATGAGGAAACAAACAGCTCTTCAGGCAACATTTTGGAAAGAGAATCACTTTAGACTCAAATGCTGCTGTTCTCCAGCTCTTCATTTATTTCACTTTGTGTCCCTCAAATATTTCACAGAAGAGGGAAAATCAGCTCCACAAATTTATTTCTATCTCCTCAAGCACATTAGGGACCAATTAAAAGTTCTGTCCTTCACCGAACGTCACATGGGGTTGTATTATGGGATCTGTGTCAGTCTCCTAAAACTACTATAGGAATATGGTGTATGAAAAAATATTAAATTCAAAGGTGAGTTATGTACTAATGTTAGGGATGTACCTGAGAAAATTAAAGTGGGGTACTATTGCCTACTGGACAGGGATTCAGTGTTTGTTCCAGATCGTGCCAGTAACATGGTGTGCAAACTTAGGCAGATTAGATTAGACTGCTTTTTCTATCTTGATTGCAAAATAGGGTGAGAAAGTATCTTTTGTTTTTCTGTTTTATCACATATAGCACAGTGCAGTCCCAAACTGAGAGAGGACTTGTGGATTCTGGAGAAATACAAATAATAGATGTAGCAATGTAATACAGTACTGTTCTTAATCAGACAGGGCTCCCATTTATTTCAGTGAGAATAGTGCCTGCAGGATCAGGTCGTCAGGTCCTAATTAGGGCTCAGTCAGCTGTCAGCTTTCCCTGACGAGTTCAGTACAGGAGACTCAACTTCATCTCACCCTCCTTCTGCTACTCGCCTTACCCTCACAACAGAAACTCCGTATTCACATTCAGAACGAGAGCATTCACGACGCACTGATTGAATTCTGACCAAGCCTGGCATTCCCCTGGCTTTGTTAACGTCTGCGCTTGCTTCGGTGCCGTCCTTTATTGTAAGCCTAATAAGTACATAAAGGCTGAGGAATGGGGATCCGGGCAGACTCACAGCAACAAGCTTCGAGGAGCTTGTTTGCCCGGGCAGACAGACTGGGTAAACAATTAGCTCTAGCTCATACGTTCAGGTCCTGTAGAAGAATTGGATGCTTGGCACTGGCCGCTCTCCGTGTCATTCAGAATTTGGCTTTTCTCCAGTCAAATATTTAAATATTTGTGATCGTTTGTCCAGCCCTGCAGGCTCAGTTAGGAATTTCTGCTCTAATCTATTTTCGTAAATGGAGATAGGGTGATTATTTACTAAGGACTTTGAAAAAAATGTGCTTAGCTTTACAGCAAGGGTAAAAGAGAGCTTGTTTGAAAGTCCTATAATGGAACAGGTCAGTGGCTACCAGCATAATACCGTAAGCAATGTACATTTACACAAAGTATGACTTGGAGCATTGCTGTCACAGACCCTTCTGTGTTCACTGCTGGTAGCAAACAGATGGCTTTTAATGAAGCATAATAGAGAATTTGTTATTTTAAAACTGCCTTTCCATTTATAATCATGCTTGTTGCAGTACAATGGAGAATTGTACCCTTATTCCTTCATGTTGGCAATGCAGGAAATACTTAAGAAGTGTTTGTTAAATCTATGTTTTAAAATATGTTACTGGTGTGTCTCCAAATCAGTAAAGTTAGTATGCATTGAACCATGCATACATGTTGTACTGTTTGTATCAGGAAATCGTGTTTATGATAACTAACTCGTGCCTTTTGTAGCTGCAGATTGACACAGTAAAAGTGATCTGTCAACCTCCTGTGCATCACAAACTGCTATGTTTCACCCTGTTTCACTTTATCTAACCCATTTCTTCGGCTAGAATAAGGAACTTGAGTAAGTTCTCAGGTAATTAACCTGATGTATGCCACTGGTCTGCCAACCCAGCTTCGACACAGTAAAAAAATAAATAAAATCTGGTAAACAACATATGAAAAGTCACAGGAAAGTATTTTTGTATGACATTTCAAGAAAAAGAGAAAGAAGTTTGCTTCTTTTCATTGCTTTTCACTTGTCTTTGATAACAGAAGCAAGCCACTTTTGCACATAACCACTAAACTTCTCAATTGTTTTCTTCAGCCATATAGCACAAGAAGTTTAGAAAAGAACAAGAGGGTGTGGGTCCGATCACGGTGGAGGTCTGTACCCATTCCTGTAAAGAACTTGCAACCTGTTCAGAGGCAGTGGATGGTCTTTGATAGATGCTCTGCTAGAGCAGGGCTTTATTTGACTTAAGAGAGGAATGGGAGGCTCAGCTTTGGACGTGGTTCTGCTTTGAGCAGGAGTTTGGACAAGACCACCACAGTTATTCTCTGGTTCTCCAAATAGACTTAATGACTACTGATGGTCTAAACAAATACTAATAAGAGGTCGTCCCATGTACCGTGAGAGTAGAGAACTCAGCAGGGAGACGCTAAGAAGAATGTTGAAATGATCTGGAAGAACTGGTAAAAGCTAGGTAAGAGCAAGGTGAATAGTTCAGGTTAAAGCTCTGAGAAATGTTGGCAGACTGTTCCTGGGAAAATGGAACAGTTTAAATGGCCTCCAAATAGAGAGGAAGACATACAGACTTCTCTGGGATCAGGCTGGGGCATTAAGCTGATAGAACAGTGTGAACAGGTAGAGCAGAAGCACATTCATCAGCACAAATTTAAAACATCACCAAAAAAATCAGAAAGGCAACCAAGAGACTTGCAAAGGAGAATATACCTAATTTTCCTTTAAGCTGATAGGTAGTCTGGAAAATAAGCAAGAGGAATTTGCCTGCACATTAATAAACATCAGTTTGACCTAACTGATATTATTGGATGTACTGGCAGGACTTCTATGATTAGACAGTTTAAATCACTTGTTATAACTAAACTAAACAGCAGAAAATGTATGTTAAAAAATGGCATTGTCTCCTTGTGTCACTGATACGGGAAACCACTGAACTCAAATGTTTTTGAACCACAGGATAAATATCTACTTAAAACATCTCTGTGCAATGTATAGAGAAAGTGACTTAGCTGAATGATGTATTCTGGATTTCTTGCAGTGACAGTGGGACTTCCTAAAAATTACATACAACAGTTTCCTAGACTGAAAATCAACACAAAAAATTTATATTAGCCTTGCCAGCTAACAGAGGTATGTTTCCAAGAGTTAAATATTGTTGCTTACAGCTGTTACTTAAATTAGACATTTTAAATTAGATATTTAGTCTACAACTTGCCAAGAAGCTCCCTTGACCATTCAATTAGTTCTAAAGCAGAAGGAAAACTGTAAAGATCTGGAAGAAGATGAAAGCGATACGAGTATTTGAATAGGATATAGAGAATTACCCAGATAATTCGGGCCTTTTCTACTTGATTCCAGTCTCAGACCACATAATCAGACTGGTGATACATTTCCCAAAGGATTAAAGTAATATAATTAAGCTTTATGCAAATAGATTTTGTCAAAGTGTAATACTGCTTTTGATTAAATTTTGTTTTAGAGTAGCAGTAACTGTACTGATACAGTGTACTTAGACTTTTGAGACCTTGACCATAACATATCTTGATAAACAGCTGAAGTATAAATAGAAATAACTAGACAGTGATGAACCAGGGGCTGTAATGCATACCTACACAGTGACAATTTTTAGCTCAAGACTGACTGTTCTTTAAAATGTTTTTCTAGCTCAAGACTAGTGGGGGCGGCGAAGTCCATCGGGTAGAGCAGGACGTCAGGCTAGATCATGGTCCTTCCTTCCAACTATAAATCCCTCGTCATGTGGGTAGCTTGACTATCAAGTGAAGAGAGATCAAAGTGTTTTGCACTACCTAAGGTACAGAAAAGTTGATATTTCTGGCTGGGGTCTTTCCCCACGGCCCAAGTCTACTGCTCCAAACAATAGTTACAGGGGATTCTCTTACCAATGCAGTGTCAGGATGAGGGCAGTGTCAGGACCTTTACTCCTTCTTAGCCTGGCTGAACTACCAATTCAGGGAGGACCCACGTGGATGTCTGGGTTGGGTGCACATCTCACTGCTCTTCTGTGCTTGTCTTAGTTCATATTTTCAATGAAATTAGAAAGTTATGTTAATTCTAAGTGATATTTACAAGGTTAGTCCATCACTCAGCTCCTGGTGCAGACCTGGTCCTAGACTCAGGCCCATACTACCTATATCTTTATCTGACCGGGCTTGTGTGAGGCTGTATACATGTCATCAAAAATTAAATTTTTCCACTTAAATCTCTCTCCTTGGTACAGAAGGGAACTCAACTTACCTGTAAGAGTGTAGGCCAAGTACATAGATTTGACATTTCAGAAACAGGCTTTTTTTTTGCTGAGTGTGTTTGAAAGAGGAAATATTTACACAGCACCGGTAGGTACCTTGTACATAGTATTGAACAGCACAGGGCTATTTTTAGACATTTGTCTCTGAGTTCTGAAATGCACTCAAGAGCACACTTGTGTCGGAAATAAATTACAAGAAACCCAGACTTGCTATAAATATTCGTTATGGGATGTGTCTCTGCAAGACACATCATCAAATGGTTTTCTTATCTTCTGTGCTTGGAATTGTAGTAATTAGTGCTGGGAAAGATCTATTGGATTAGCTAAACTGCTACATGATATTCAGAATTGTTCCCCTTCCTAATGCTTAGCCTCACACAGTTTATATATCCTTGGGGGCAAAAAAATTCCCCTGGGATACTATTTCACAACGAGTTCACACAGTCAGAAATTTTTCTGGTGACATTTAGCCCAAATATATCTTTTCTTATCTCATGGCATTATATTCTTGTCATTATACTCTTTAGTGACATGTGAAATAATTCCTCCTTAGGGTCCTATATACTCTACACTGCAAGTGTAGACTGTTAACTTCATCCTGTGATAAATGTTACAAGTTTGTTTTATTTATGTTTAATCATTTCTTGTTTATTTTTTTCTTAATCACCTCCAATTTGTCTACGTCGCACATGGAACTAGGTAGCCAGAACTAAATAGAGTACTGCAGCTGCAGTCACAGCTGAGAAGCATAAAATTGCAATTATTACCTTGCAAATGAAAGATGTCATCTGCCACAAGGGAAGGAAAAGTATCATAGGTTAGTGAAACAGGTTGCCTATCTGGGAGAAAAATCTTCACTGTTTTCATAGCTGTTTACACTAAATTTGGAAAACAAGCCAAGCTCATCTTGACAAGATGTGAACAAGAGCTCCCCAAGAGCAATCCTCCGATGAGGACCACTTAACTTGGAATGGGGTATTGTCATCTCACTTTAAAAGCCAAATGGCCTCTCCACATGAGCTGTCTAGGCTGCCTCTATTGATGCCCAAGACTAAATAACTCCAGACCAAAGTTCATTCCATCATAACTGCAGCATTTAACATGGGTGGGATGCATTGCCCTCTGGAGATGCCTTCTCTCCTCCGACTTATAAATGGCCTTCCTTAGGCTATGGGCTGAATTTTTAGGTGGCTAAAATTAGCCAAGGTTAATCTCGTTTACTTGTTCCCAAGATAATCATAACTGACCTCTCCTGGTTCTAATATGACTCTTCTTCATGTTTCAGACCAGAGACCCCTATCAGACAGCCTTGGGTGCTGGCTGTGCTGGCTAACTAGCCCTCCTGTACACCCTGGACCCCTATCTTTGTTCCCTGAGGAGCACTGATCCACAGATGTTAATGTGGACTCTCAGAAATTCTACCAGTGAAATCTTATTTGACTGAGAAATTAAGGCAGAACTGCTCCTTACAATATTCCAAATCCCTGCCTAGTTTTCCTTTTTCTTTGCCTCCCTAATCTGGGGAGATCCACCTGCTTTAGGTGTCCCCAAAGGCCCTACATCCACTGCAGGATGATCTTGCCAAGAATAGCACCTCTGACCATTCCTCTCCCCAAGGGAAGTTTCAACTGCACAGGCTCTGTCCACGCTGCCAGACGGACTGTAGTTAGAACATCGTCTGAAATACAACATGACCAGGCAAGAAACTACATCTAAGTTCAAGCATTTTACTAGAAATCTTACCAATTCTTGCTGTACAAGTGGACTGGGAGAGGTCTTCCCCACTATTAGCCAAGCAAGGTCGCTGCAAAGGCTGACAGGCAGATGGTGAAAGGTTTGACCGAATGCTGTGTCCAGCTCATCTGCTCTGCAGGCACGGGCTCTCACTGCAGGGAGAATCTTCTCCTTTGCTGTGTGCATTGAACTTGGGCTTCTCTTGAAACAAGCTGGGCTCCAACAGGAGCTGAAAAGCAGTCAGTTAAAACCCTCAATGACCTTATAACCATAACTGCATGGGCATATAAAGGACTTACAGCTCACTATTCTTAGATGAGGACAAGGTGAATTCAAAACCGCCAGACAGAGCAGTGAAACCTACAGCAGAATCTAAACCCAGCAGACACAGGCTAGCAAGAAAACCAAAATAGTAGTGATGAATGTGATCCAGTTTTGCTAACACTGAAGATTCCCTTTTTCAGGAAACTCCTGAAGTTCTCAGGGAGCGCAGTTGCAGTGGATGTTTTATTTTTAAGGTGTTATTTGAGTATTACTTCACTGTTTCAATATGCTGTTTATCCAAATGGTGAAGATGCAGTATCGTACAAGAACCTCAGTCTGGTTGGAGCAAATCCAGATGCCTGTTTTATTTCAACATTTTTCACTATCATGAAATTAAAGGAGCACTGTTAGTTTAAATATCGCTTGTCAAAAATGTTTTCAGTAATATGAATAGCAATAATTCCCAAAATTTCTACAGTTAGGAGCACAGATAATGGACATATAGCTGTGAATTTTGAACTAAGGTGAATTCAAAGGGTTCTTCCTTATTTTCTTCTTTCTATGCATCTCACAGTTTAATCAAACTTTGTACATAATATACCCTATCTCAAACAGAGAAGCCTGTGCCTTGTCTGACAGATACAGATAATCCAAATAAGCATTTCAACTGAGAAATTTCTGCGGTGAAAAAAACCCTTCCAAATTATTTCTAAATGTACTGTATTCTCAGTCCAATGCTACTTCTTTTGTTTCCCATATAGTAGTAGATTACTTTCCCAATCGTTGTAGAAACTCTGTAAATCTTGAGTCGTCTCAGTCAAAGCTCTTAATTTGCATAGTTATGTCTGCAGGTCGAACTGTGCAGGAGAAACCAACCCCTGTTAAGATGAATTACAACTGGATGCTCAAATATCCCTGTTTTCCCAGGAAGAAGATGGACACACTAAGCAGGATTCACTTCACATAACAGACAATGGAAGAAAATGAGTGCTTTTAATGAATGATTGTCTGGCCTAACTTATGCCCTATTTTAGGATGTAATAAATCGCCCTCTGACGTAGCCCCTAAAGGCCTGCGAAAGGAACCTAGAGTGGTCATGCCTGGCTTTTATTTGTCTCTATTTCAGCAGAGGAATCTTCTCCAAGGCAGGAGTTCTCCACCCTGCTCCACTGTGCCACACTTGCTGATGACAAGATTTTCACTGACACAGGAAGGACATTGTACACATTCAGCTGACAGTTTTCCCACTTGGCAATCTTTTTCTTAAACCAAAAAACGCAGATTCTCAGTCCTCACACACTTCCTTTAAGAGCTCACAGTAAAATCATCTTGCCTCTGGGAACTAGGAATATGTGCCTCCCTCTCCACCCTTGCATCCAGTCTCGGAAAACCCTCAGAAAAAGAGTTCATTCTCTCTGGGTGGTATCATCTTCTTGTGCAACACCATATCTGAGGCAAATGCCTGGTCTTCCCCTTCCTGTCATCAGAGCATCCAGTCATGGGACAGCCACCACTGTATTTATAATCAGAACATTGCACTGAGACAGAACACTCCTTGCACAGATTGGGATCTGAGGCACCAAAGCCTTCCTCGAGTCCTGGAATGAAGTAGGGGCAGAGATGGGGACTGGACTTGCTTTTCCAAAGTCGCAGCCTGCATCCTCCTTGCTTTCAAAATCAACTGTTTCCAAAGGGATGGAGAGTGTCTTCACCTTGAACTTCTTCCTCGTCCAGTTAGAAAGAGCTCTGGAAAAAGGGATGCCTGTGAGCAAAGGTCTCTGTCCCAGGAAAGGCAGAGGGAGCCTGCCTGAGAGCAGCCGGGAACCCTGAGGCCATTTCTGCTGCATTACATCAGCATCGAGCAACGGGAGGACTCATTTGAGCCAGCTGTGGGGTTGTCATTCTTCCTTCCAGACTCAGTGGCCTCTGAAATCACTCCATTGTCTGCAGCGGAATCTGGCACAGGCCCATAATGCCAGGTTACTTCACTTCCCTGCAGAATAAAAGATTTCTTCAACCATGAGAAATTATCTCCTGACAGTGCCATTCATTAGGGCTCCCACCTGTAGACTGTTTCATTTTCAGCTTACTCGCAAGGTGCTGAAAAGCCAGCGTGTGTGTTATCACTTGACAATATAACACAGCTATTACCTCCTCGCCCTCACGTATGTTGTCACTTACTGCTCTTTGCCGCAACGATGGCTAGCAGTAATGCTCAGATCTTGGACTTCACCATCTTCTTCAAAATCTTGTGCAGCACAATTTCACCAGAGCTCTTGTTATTTAGGAATTAGACATCTGGGAGAAAAATCCTCACAACTATAATTTGCACTTTTCCCCTCTTTTGAATTAGAAAGTTAAACCAGCAGACTTTGTCTATAACTCCTGGAGAGAACTGGACAGTGGTTCATTTTTCCTTAAGCCAGATAGGCCTGGCAAACTGGCTTTTCCTGTTTAAGTGTCTAATATAAGTCAGACAACTTCACAGAATTATAGAATCATAGAATCGTAGAATCATAGAATGGCCTAGGTTGGAAGGGACCTTAGAGAACACCTAATCCAACCTCCCTGCCACGGGCAGGGATGCCTCTCAACTAGACCAGGTTACTCAAAGCCTCATCCAACCTGGCCTTGAACACCTCAAGGGAGGGGGCATCCACAACTTCTCTGGGGAATTTATTCCAGAGTCTTGCCACCCTTGCACTGAAGAATTTTTTCCTAAGATCCAATCTAAACCTATTTTCCTTTAACTTAAATCCATTTCTGCTTGTCCTATCGATGAACACTTTTGCAGCCTTCCCGTAGGTTCCCTTCAGGTATTGGAAGGCAGTGCCTCTTTCTCTTCATTGGCAATTAAGGCACATGGAATGACTGCTTCACATGTAGACCTCTACATACAAATGCTTATGGTTTGAATGAGATTTCTACTCTCATTTGAGATGCCTTCGGGCATCCCATCTGACTTCCAGGTGCTGCTTCAGATGGGGAAAGTCTGTAGTCTTCATTGTACCATGGATAATCCAGAACATCTCCCACCCCTACAGTTCTGTGAGATGAATCTCACCATAGATATGTTAGCAGTGTCTTGTATCTCTGCCCCCCTCTCTACTGTAAACATTTCTATCGGTGTCATGTCTTTGGGGACTGTGTCTATTTGAATTTGTGCCTGGAGCTCAAACAGTCCATCTTTAGTCAGGCAGAATTTAATCACAGACACTGTAAATAAAAAATCAGGGAAAAAATGTAAAGAAGGGAACAATTAGGCTAATATTTATTCTTTCTTCCCACTGAGACTCTTGAAGTGTAATACAGGAAGGCTGATAGTTTGAGCTAAAGTGGGAAAGGGTCATACAAGTTGTTCAGTGGAGAGTCTGCTGTCATCTAGAAGTGACTGCTGGGCAATCTGTATATTGTCAGAAGAGTAAAAGTGATCAAGAAGCCTCATTTGGTGTAGTGACCTACTAGAGTCAGGAAGACTTGTGAGAGGAAAGCTGGGAAGCCCTGAACCACACACACCAGTTGTGACGGAAGAGGCTGTACACCCATGGAAAGCAAGAGCCCACCTGCACCACTGCTGCAGCCCCGACTTCCACTGTGTATCCAAACATCACAACACTTTCAACCTGTACAACACATGGACCACCTACTCCATCCACGCGAAACAGCAGGAGCAAAGCTTCCTGAGTAGCAGGAGTGTGTATCTAACCAGGAGGCAAGTGGATGCAGAGTCCAGATAAGGAAGGGATCTGTAATTAGTGTGGTACTGCTGATGGAGTCATATTTGTTAGCTGCATACTGATACTCCAAGTATCTTCCTCGCTGTTTGCATGATGATCTCCTGGGGACTTAAAAGCAGCTGAACTGGTCCCACCAGCCCTGCCTTCTTCCTGACACCACTTCTATTCTCTAGCTGTTTCTCCTAGAGATGTTTGCCCTCTCTCCCTGGGGATCTCTCCCTCTAATACTTCATAATTGAGAAAGACTTGTCTGAGCAGTTACGACTTTTGTGGCACTTGCTTGTTCCAATGGCAGACCCTAACAGGGTTGGTGCTAGGCCCAGGCAAACACAAATTAGAAGAAAAAAATCACTTCTAACAATGTAAGATCCGGTAACATCTCAGCTCCTCACGTAGGGTTCATGCATGAGGCAGAGTTTTGCCGTGCTTCAAGCTCTCTTGGACTTTTGTAAGGGCAGCAGTGGGATGAAGACATCAGCAGAAGGCAGCAAATAAACGGATTCCTATGAACTAAGTCCCTGTGCTCCTTAAGGAAATAATTCTTTACTGTGAGGGTGACGGAGCACTGGCACAGGCTGCCCAGGGAGGTTGTGGAGTCTCCTTCTCTGGAGACATTCAAACCCCGCCTGGACACGTTCCCGTGTGACCCACTGTAGGTGATCCTGCTCTGGCAGGGGGGCTGGACTAGATGATCTTTTGAGGTCCCTTCCAACCCCTGACATTCTGTGATTCTGTAAAATTTACATTTCCTTTCTGGGGTAATGGCAATCAGCTGGGAATTTTGGCAATAACTTTTTGTGGATTTTTCTAGCAGAGTTTAAAACACATTGCTGGATTTTCACCTTCTTGGCTCCAGTTTCCTCTTTTCTTGCCAGATACAATTACAAGGATTCAAGAGGGATGAGTAATTAAAACCCATGCAAAGAATTCTGACAATTAAATTCAAGGATCTGCCTGGTGTGGCAACTCAGTGGACAGAGGGCAGAGCTCCTGGGGCTTATGCCTCGGGATGGCTGGAGGGACCGCGGGGTTCACCCCACGGCTGGGGACCCAGGCACTGGGGACGGAGAGCCCTGAAACCTCCCACCCTGGGGTGAGGGGACGGCCGCAGTGCCGCCACACTGCAAATAAAAACAGAGAAGAGGGGAAAAAAATTAGTCTTCCTCAGGAAATAAATTGAAACAGCAGTGAAAGTGAGAAAAAAATTTAAAA
>NW_009714431.1:0-1234 GCF_000703405.1 Apaloderma vittatum
GAGGACTTTGCCTGAGCCATGTGTTTAGGTGGCTGAACTCTGTTTGGGAACTCTATTGGCACAACCTCAGTTGTATAACCCTCTCCTCGGGTGTTATAACACCTCTGATCAAAGGTTGAGTTTTGATTGAGCAGCTGCATATGCTTTTAGGAAAATCATGGTGTGAGAAACAATCAAGATCAGCCCAGAGAAAGAAAGGAAAGATAGAATGGCAAACAGTGATAGGGTCCATCTCAAGGTTTCAAGAGGAGAAACAACAACACGGAAAATTATAAAATCCTACAGGAAAGAAAAGGAGTCAGAAAATGGCAGCTTGGCACATTGAGGATCAGCCTATTCCAAGGAGCAATGGTATCAACCCTTCTCTGCCTGACTCCCTGGCCATTGAAGACTCAGCAGAAGCCTCATCAGAGTTGGCAAGTACTTTAATGCTGAGCCTAGGAAGTGACAAGTCCTAGCTATTTATTACTCATATCAAGAGAAACTGATTGCTTTATATTTTTACCGTTGTGTATGTCTTGCTTGCAAAGCCTTTTGGTACACGGTAAAAGGTGCTGCATATTGTCAGCACGTGTATTTATGGGTTGAAACTAAGGGGTTTACCTTATGCCCTGCCTTCAAAAGCAGCTTATAGCTGTTCCCATTGCAGCTCCCCACCAATACCCTGAGGTATTGACTAGTGCTCATATGGACTGGACCCAAACCCAAACCAAAATATCTGAAAATGAGTTCTCTGGTTACCCTTAGCTTTGGGGCAAAGCCATTCCCTTTGCCACTTCCGGTCTTGTTTCTCAAACAAAATAGGTTAAATGATGCTTTCCAAAACGACTCTCCTACATATGTCCCTCCATAGTGTCACAGTCAGCCTTTGACTGACCCCCTCCCAGCAGTGATAACTTTGCTTATTGGAGCAGGGAGCAGAAACATCAGCCACATGTCCACTTTTTGGGTCATAGCAGCGCTGCACCCCTCATCATCTCATTGCAGATACGCAGGGTGCCCCAGCAGGCACCAAGTCCGTGTCCTACCGTGTGTGTTCCTGATCCTCTCCACCAGAAAACGAGCTTCCTCCTGGATTCGCTCCTCAATGCCCTTCTTCCCCATCCCGAAATCCCGCAGGGTGGTGAGTGTAAATCTTCGGAGCTGCCGCCAGGTCTCCCCATTGCTGGTAACAATGCCTGACACAGGGAGGAAACAGACTACTTTTTAAGCTGAAGTGGAGCTACAATGGGAG
>NW_009714432.1:0-4759 GCF_000703405.1 Apaloderma vittatum
GGCCGCCACCAAAATCCAGCTGAGCCAAACCAATACATTAACAGACAAACAGGAGCTTCTGAGTGGACAAAAGGTAAAAATGTAATCACCCAGAGCAGTTGTGCAGTTTCTGTCCTTGGACATCTTCAAGGCCCAGCTTGACAAAGCACCAGGAAACAGCCTGAAGTGACAGGCTTACCTGCTTTTAAGCAGGACGAAACAGTCACGCTTGTAATTCAACGTATCTGTAACTCTGATTCCTCTCCTGTTCTTCTGGTAGGCAATGTAGATGCACAAGGCCATCAACAAACCAAGCCAGGAGGGAGATCCACGCGTGTCATACAGAGATGTGTTGCTTACTGATGAACAGAAAGCCCTGTGTCACACATGCAGTAAGTCAAAAAGCAGCCATAAGCATGGTCTCAATAAAACAGTTCTGAAGCTGTTTTCATGTTAGAAATAGGATTTAACAAGAAAAAAATAGTATAAAAACACAATCTGACACATTAAAACAAAAAATGCAATACTGTTGAAGGATACCATATTAAATAGAATAAACCATACTTAGATTATAAACTAATCTATCAGTAAAACATCTTGCACATCAGAATTCTATTGAACAGTAAAAGATAGAATTATAAATTACATCCAGAATTCACTAAAGGAAAGAGAACTAGCAAAATAGAGGGGTATATTAATGAGTTCCCAATGGACTAGTTTTTAACTGTTCAGTTGCACACCAGCAAACTCAGAATTACAATCAACAGCAAAGGTTGGGCAAAAAGGACACGCAATGAATCCTGTAGCCTCAAACCTTAGAGGGAAAAAAAGCAGTGCAACATGTAGTAGCACAGAGCATAACATGAAGTAAAAGAATATTTAGCATCACATGCACCAAGGGAATAGTCAAGAATTTCTATATACTAGTAGTGCTGAAGTCGGAAGAAGAGATTGTGCATACATTAACATATCACAAGATGACTGAGTCACCAGCCTGATACATTCCAAGATCACATTTGCTTCTTATGCCTGTACCAACTGAAGTATTTTCAGATACGAAAGTGAAGCATTAGTGTCTTTATAAGGGGTGCTGGTACATTTCACATGTGCTTCATCCGGAACAGCGTGTACAAGAAAACTAACAAAACTTGCAGAATTGTGTCTCCCTAGTTTGAAGCCTCTCTCATGATTTTAAGAAGTGTATGATAAACTGATTTCTCAAAAGTACTGAACAATGACAAAGTGCGGAAATAACCTTATTCTTAGGTCAGCTTTATTCTGAGCGAGATTTTTAGGAAGGAAGATAGTACATTTGTAGAGTCCTGCTGTGGAAGTTAGTATTTCTCTTTCTAATGGACTGCTGCTACCTTTGCTATGGTTCAGAGGGCTGACAGGCCAAATCACACAGCTTATCAGATATACTCGAAAGCTGGTAAGTAAAAAAAATGTAAATAAACTCACAGGCCACATGGTTCAGAACTGAACAATCAAGTTGAGCCTGAGGAAGAAAACACAACAACAAAAGAATCTTTTAACAGAAGGCAGCTACAACAATTTCCCTGACAGACCGTTTAAAAGGATTCTCAGAACAATGACTGATTTTTCCATTTCTTTAACCTCTGCACTTTGTGAGAGACATACTGCAACAAGTCAATACTGGTTGTGTAGTGTATCTTCTCTCTCCATGAAGTGATCCCTCTACGAGGGAAGTAGCATTAGACTCCAGATATGGAAGTATATCCTCACAGAATCAAAGTTTTATCTGGAAGAAATCGTTTGAGTACACTTACCCCAGCCTCCAGTTTGAAGGAGAAATATTGTCAACATCAAATCAGGTCAGCTTAAACCTGTCGACCGAGTGACAGACAGACCACTCTCCTTGTAAGCTTTTTCTGTTGTCTAATTTGAATCTCCCAAGCTAAAATTCACGGCTGCTGCCCATTCTTCTTTTACTACCGAGACGAGTGTGCCCCTTTAGGAAGATGCAGGTCACAATTAGATTGTTTAAGCCACCTTGGTCTTCTCTTTGTAAGACCAAAATCCAGCTCCCTCTTCACAGATCATATGCCCTGTGCCCCTAAACCTCCTGGCTGAACCCTCTACAGCATCTCAGCAGCTCTCTTTGACAGTGGTGCGTCAAACCAAAGAGCATATTCAAAGATGGCCCAGCATCACAGAAAAGAAGCAAGATCGTGCCCCTCACTGCCAGTGACTGCCCCCCTTACAGAGCAGACAAAGCAAACAGCATACTAAGCTATGAGACATGCTGTCAGCTGATTTATCTAAGAGGTTTGTACAGCTGAGACTCAAATTAAACCAAGCATTCACGTTAATTCTGCAGTAAAGATGAACCTTAATCACACATTCCCTAAAGCCTTGAGTTGCATCTTAAAGCAAGTAAACACTTGCGCAACTTCAACAGACTTAACACCTACACTATGTACCAATAAACAAGAAAGGTACTTTCTGTTCTAGCTCAAGTTTCTAGGTAAATCCAGGCCTTGAATACATACACATGAGATCTTTCTCGAAATTACCAATAGACTAGAAGTTGTATTTTCAAGCCCACAAGGCATTTTTTATATTTTTTAAAGTTATGAAATTATCAGTAGAGCCTGTATTAAAGGCAGATGCTTTCTCTAGAACTTCAAGTTCTCCTTGCACTTTTATCCTCCACGACAATCACTAAATGACAAAATACCTTTCTAAAGTTATTTCACTGACTTGACTGCTGACACAAACAATGTGAACTAGTTAAACAGGTTTACAGCCTCCTATGGCACTACCCAGTCTCCCAGATTTCCCTTCTCCCTACTAAGAAATACTATAAACTGTTCTGCACATACCCAAAGGAGTACACAGGATTAAAACAGTGATTTAAGGTACAGCATTTGAACAGATTTGCCTCCCTACGCTTATAGAGCAGCCGTCCAACTTAGAGAGCAGCCGCCCAACTGTTTAGAGATGTTTGAAAAGAGTAAATGTAAATTTACTAATATTACATGAATGAAATTGAGATCCTTTACTGTAGAATGAAGAAAATTACAAATAAGAAAGGAAGGGCTTTGTTTCAGAAAAGTGAAAACAACTTTTTAAGGCATTTATTAAGAATAAATAAATATATGAAGTAATGCACAGTCACAACTGAATCGTGCAAAGAAAATTAACACTGAAAAGATCCTTCTGAAAGTTCTAAGTGGTAAAAAAGTTAGAGTAATAGATAAGTCTGAACATTTGGAGAAGTCAGAATTTGCTATTAAGGTTTAAGTTAATGTCAGGGGACCCATCTCTAAAACAGAGATTGGATTTCAACTGAAATATTGTATCCACTGCTACAGCTTCCACATCACCCATTACCAGGGCACAAGCGGTTTGTGAAAGCAGCCAAATGCTTGCCAGAAGAACACTTCTACAGTCACAAGAACTCGCTTCCGCCTACAACTGACAGAAAGCCCATGAAGGAGAAGACAGCATGGGAGAGTCATGACCTAATTGCCTCACACAGTGTGCTTTGCCTAGGTGAGGAAAAAATCAAAGTATGGTTCTGTCAAAATAGCACATCAAATCTATGTACACAGAAAACCACCCTGCATTCCAGCACTGCAGTCTCTTTTCATTAACACAAATTAAGTATTATATTATGAAAGTATCTGAGGAAATACACTTCCTGCTCAACGCTAAGGAAAACCCAAAACATTACAGTGCAGTCTAAATTAATTCTTTGCCCCAGAGCAAGAGAGGAAGAACACCGTGGAGAGCTTTTCACTCCAAGAAATCACACGTATCATAGGAGATGCTTTAGACTAACAGCTGAACACACAGCCTTGTACTTGATTAAATACCAGAAGATGCTGAAGAGTTTTACTACCATTTTCTTCTGTAGGAGTAACCTTTGTCAACAGGCCTTTAACAGTTTGTAGAGACCTTACTCAAGGTACTTCATTTGACTGTTGAAAACCAAGTTATGTCTCCGTCTGTCCCTGTATGTCTTAGGGGAGAGAAACATGGAATTAAAAAAAAAAAAAAAAAAAAAGTGGCACCATGCATACAGCTGGTTACCTATTATCCTTTCTGTGCAAGAAGTGTGATCCAGTGCACACAAAAAGACATCAGCTACCTCTGAAAAATTGCATGGGCATTCCTATTGCCTGGTCTACTACCATAAACAGCAAATCTTGTTTCTCTTGATAATAAAACAACTATTTTATTCTTCCAAAATAACCTAATGTTAATAGTCTTTAACAGATCTCTCAGCAGAGACCCAACTTCAACTTTTCCTACAGACTATGACAAACATGCAATCATCCACTTAACACAGAGCTTCTTGAAACAAGAAAAAAAAAATTACTACTCACTGTATACTGCTTTTCAGATCTTTATAAAGTACTTTCACAAACTTAACATGTTTTTATTTCCAAGCAATTCTTAGAACATGCTGCTTTTACTGGTTTTCTCAGGGTTTGTTTTTAATCTCCCATCAACAGCATTTCCCCCCTGGAGTCCTTATTGCCAGTCTTCTTCTGCAGACACTGTCTGTG
The DNA here is from genome assembly GCF_000703405.1 of Apaloderma vittatum. Taxonomy (NCBI): domain Eukaryota; kingdom Metazoa; phylum Chordata; class Aves; order Trogoniformes; family Trogonidae; genus Apaloderma; species Apaloderma vittatum. The sequence continues at coordinate 4,518 of NW_009714432.1, forward strand.
TATTGTCACTGCCCATCCCTCCCAGTTTTCACGGTCTTTCTTGCCAATCTGCGCACTCAATTCAGCCTAACGACACAAACAAGAGGGGGGGTGACAGAAGCACCCCTCTCGCTCCCAGGTGCGGGGCTGAGTCACTTCGCCGCCTCCTGGCTGACCTGTCTGACCACTGGAAGGCTGAATTACTCCTTGTGTCCTCACCATCACCAGAGCTACTTCCGAAGTACCTCTGCCCGTGTGTCGGC
>NW_009714433.1:0-29314 GCF_000703405.1 Apaloderma vittatum
TCTAAGGTCCCTTCCAGCCTGGACCATTCTAGGATTCTATGAATTCACAAGATAAACTCACCAAGACTGTCAGCCCTGAACGCTCACACACAGATGTGGTGTTCTCAGCCTTGAGATGGATTCAATTCCTCGGAAATTTAGATGCGCTACTACTGCAGTAGTATTCAGCACCCAAGGGCATTTAATCTGGGTAGGACTTCTCCTGGCATATATGGAAAGAAAAGCCTCTAATATTCTCAGTCTTTTAAAAATGATGCCTTCCTGAGGGAAAGGAGGAAAAAAACCCCAAACCAGCCCTACCTGGCTGTGCATGTATATGTATATGCACATACAAGGTTTTCTGGAGACCTTTTAAGTGGAAGGATTCTATGAAGTAACATGCAATTCGTATAGTACAACACTGTAATTATTTATAAAGTTGACAACGCTGACCTTCCTCACGTTAAAAATGTCACTTTCTCAAGACCTAAGATAAGCCACGAACAAAAACTGCATTCTAACTTATTCTTGAGCAGCAAAATGCCTCCTTTTAATCCTTTCGTTGTATTTCCTTCCATCTGGTAAAGCCCAGTCGGGGAGAATGACCATCGTTTCGGAGAACTGTAATTTGTACAGGTATCACGCAAGTATAAACCGACTCCAATATAATACTTCAGGATCATTTTGCTTGTTTTCCTCACCCAGAGTAGAATGCAGTCCTGCACGGAGGGATGTGCAAGTCCAACAGAAGGAATGTGTTCCAGTTGTCAGAGAGTCAGCACAAAGCTGGGCAACCAGGGCACAGGTTTTAGCACTGTCACATAATTCAGAATGATCCTGGGCAAGCCTTTCTCTACAGATCCGTTGATTGATAACTGCAGTATAAAACTGTTTAATATATGAGATACAAAATGCCTGATTTTCTCCGGCTGAGCAAATCGGAGCGGAGCAAATAACGGCTAAATATATTTGCTAGATAAAGGAAAGTTTTGGAGTTCTTAGAAGACAAAGTAAAGAGAACGTTGGCTGAAAAAAAACATAGTAGCCCAAATGCAATTTGACAGGATGAATCAAACCGATCTGCTTTTTTCTATTTATAAAGGGCTTTTTTAATCATGGTATTTAAATTTTCCCTTGAACAGATGCTTCCAAATAAAAAGGTTGGGTTTTTTTTTTATTGTATTTGAAAATTGTAAATGAAACATATTAGCAATTTAATGCTTTTTTGTTGGAGGTGTTTTTTTTTTTTTCCTGACAACACTTGCTCAAATTTCTCATTTGACAAGTATAAGAGATTTCCATCTTTGTGAAACAGAGTTTCTGGCTTAGTTTGAAAAAACCAATCCCTCTAATTGATAATTCTCAAATCTGGTAACGGAGGTAATGTTGTTTCATGAATTAACTGCTAGTGCATTCTTCTGTCATAAACCTGAAAGCCCATGAGCAGCGATAAGCCTCAAAATACGCTGCTTTTGTCCTTTTCCCAGAGATGGGAATGGTGCATTGCTTGAAGGACCATCCGTGTAACTTTTCAGTGGAGAAAACTGTAATAGGGAATGACCTGGCTGGCAAGACAGATTAAATCGGTATCACTCAAGTTCCACGTGAGCTTGAAATGAGACTGAAGCTCTCCTGCACGGAGCGTGTTGGGATGGCTTAAAGCTGCTTCACGTTCAGCCTTCCCTGACCAGTGCAGAATGGCTTTTAGGTGACCAGACAGTGAGATTGTCACCCAGTTGGTGGCGTTTGAGTTTCGGTAGGTGGAAAATACCATCGCAGCAGTTTCTGATGAAAACAAGGATAAATTGGGGCGGGGGGGGGAGGAAGTAAGTGTGTGGGAACAACTAATACAAGATGAGCTCAAATGGTTTTGCTGCTCCTTTTCATTTTCCTTAGAAACCATTGGATGACTTTCTATTTCTGGTAGCAAAAGAAACCTGAGCGTTTAAAAGACTTTTTCTCCTTGATGTACGATTGTGTTTTTTTTTCCTTTAAAAAAGGAAAATATTAAGGATTTTTTTGGTAAGGATTTTATTTTCATCCCCTCCCCCTTCTTCCTTATATAGGAACTCCTAGAGCATTTGTATGTTGTCTGTATGTGAAATAGATATTTCATGTTGTGCACATGAACTGTGACAATCTCCCTCTCTGATGGATGTTCTTTCTGGAGCTTTCAGATTCCAGTTCCACGTACTGTAGTTCATTGTATGCGATGAACAATTGAAGGTACTGGCTTTGGGAGGGACCTTCATCTGAGAGCAGCGGTGGCTTTCCAGGCTCTGCAGGCAGGCGCTGTAGGTCAGCATCTTTCATTTACAGAGCAAATTCTAGTCTGTGAAACTGGGAACAAACCAAGAGAAATCTGCAGGATTGCATAGTACCAAAACTTGGGATTTTCATTTCTGGTCTAAACTGCCAAGGACTTTAATGTCTCTGTTGAGGGGAGGTGAGTCACCTTTAGCGTTAGGATGGTTGTATGTGAGACTGTTCTGGAAATTGTCATGCCTTATCTACGATAACAGAAGAAACATTAAACTTGATCTTAATTAGAATTATTTTGCTGAAGCAGCGTGGAACCATTCCTGATGAGCTCTGCTAGCTCTGGTGCTCAGACTGAAATTCTCTGTCTTTGTTATTCTTGCATTTGAACTAAACAGAGATCTCATTTTCTAGTCTTGGTATGATCTAAAGGGTTTATCATCTCTACAGTGCTGCTTCTCTATGAAAATCTCATTATGTATTTCAGAAAGAATGCAAGCAGTATGATTTTCAGGAAGTGCAATTAGATTGGGAGCTGAAAGGTAGCTGCCTTGCAACATTTGACCTTCCTAATAGGCTGAGCAGAACATGTAATGGACGCTTCTGCTTTAATGGTCTTGGAGGACTGAGTAAAGGTGATCTTGAAATAGGGCTCTTGTTTAGTGATGGCACTAAGGATGTGTTTAGCATAGGCAAATTTGTAACGGGCAACCAGTGCCTGCCTGCCAGAGATTTATAATTAAACAAATAAAATAAAGGCAGCGTATAGGGAAATCCAGACCCATGCGAATGAGCACCTGGGGGCTGAACGAAGTGCTGCAGTGACGTGATGGTAGTACCCTAGTCCTTTCTGGTATGGAACAGTCCTTTCTCTCATAACTTGTGTGATTTCCAGCAAGTTGGTTCACCTCTGTGATATTTTCCAGGGCTGATGTTTGTTATTGTGAGACAATCTTCCTGGGCTCTTTTTATAGGTGGGGAAGTGTTGATCACGGCGTTGAGCCTTTGCCTGCCTGACCTTTTGCTACAAATGGGAGATTTTAAGATGAGAACAGAAGAAAACCCCACCATACCTGAACTTAGGCCTTCTGCTACCCTCTGGACTTTGTGTAGCGTAGCAACATCTGCAGTTTTTCCTGAGAATACCGTTCGTGACCTGCACCTCTCCGTGTGCCCTGCCTGACCTCGTGGTGCAGCTCCGCCTTGCCTGAGTGTGGAGTGTTTATTGAGTTTTTGGCCTAGTGAAATCCTGGGATGGTCCAATCTGTTAATAGAGTATAATACTAGGAATTGTCATTTGTTGAATCCCTGGAGTTCATACTTCTCGGAACTCTAAGCGTTGCAGCTGAATTGGGCATGATCATGCCACTGCAAGGCTGCAGCAAATCGCTCCTTTGGAGCGTTTCCAGCGCTGCAGGGTCAGGCTGCACGTGATTTCCTCAGGCTTCTCGAAGGTGAGGGTGGAGGGATGGCTCCCCTCCTGGACATTGTGTTTTTTAAATGATCAAGAAGTCATATGTGCATGCTTTAATTTGTAGCCTCGCTTAAATTATCTGGAGTCCTTCAAAAGGAAAAAAAAAAATCAATTTGACTTTGGCAGCAGTCTCTACAATGCCTGCCAATCACCATAGTATCTTGGCTATTTTTAAGTCTCCTGAAATCAGTCTGCATTAAGGCAATAGCTGTGCTTGGATTTAAGCCCAGGACTCTATCAATATAAAATGATTTGTTGCAAGTTTAAAGATGCTTCATCCCTATTCTCTCTCTTTTCATTTACATTTTAAGCTTTCATCAAAATGTGGATCAACAGTACTAATAGAGCCTTTTTTTTTTTTTCTCTATCCTACTTCATGCTTTCTACAAAGAATACCTGAGACGGTATGTTCCCAACCTCTCTCTGACAGGAGTCTTTTTCCTTCGGTTCAAAGAGTCAGCTGTGAGTCTTGCAGCTTCGTTTGAATGTTTTCCTGCAAACTTCCGAGGGACATGAAACCGGTGTTAAAGAGACCGATTGGAAGTAAAAAAGGAGATAATCCTTCATACTAGAGTTAATGGAAATAATAAGAGGTTTTGCTTCAGAGACTTAAGAGACGTGCAATCATTGTCCATCCACGCAGGCGTTGTTGCTCGGTGAGATTTCCTCTAGGGGAAACCCCTGCCTGACGCTCCCGTCCGTGTTGTGCAGGACTGCAGGCAATGAAGGGCTCTAATTCACGGCGTGGTTGAGTAGAAGGGTAGTGGTAGATTCAAGCTGGTTTTAGTAATAATAATTAAAAAATCAAGATAATGTTCCTTGCGTCAGCTTCTCTTTCGTAAAAGCCTCATTTCCCTGTATGTTTTTCCCAGATTTCAAGGGATTCCTGTGGCACCATCATCCAGAAGAAAGCAAGCATTTGTATTCTGTGACATAAAGCCAATGACTGTCAATCTCAGTGGTGTAATCTTTATATGCTGTTAAAAAGTATTAGCTCTCTTTTCTAACAGCTCTCAAAGCAATGCTTGGTGCGAGAACCGTTAACGGAGAAGGCTGTTCAATGAAATAGGGACTGTGCCTTTACAAAAACATTTGTAAAGAACTTTCATAAAGTACTTTATTGAAGTACGGTTTGTTTATAAGTAGCAGCAATGTCACATGTGAATGCGGGTGATGCAGAAGGAACCGTTCTCCTTAATACCACTGCTCCCCAGGTTTGCAGTGGCCACCTTCCTCTGCCTCTGGAGCCCTGCTGCTTCTCACCCTTCGGTTTTCGTGAAATGATTTCTTACATGTTTAGGTAATTTAAAGCAGAACTGTTTGATTTTCTCTGTGGGTGAAGGAGTCTCTAAAAAAAAGAAATAAATCAGTTTTCTTGCCTGTCCTGTCTCAGTGTGTGCACTAAACTCAGTGTGTGCACTAGATATTTTACCTTCAAGGCATGTTGCAGTAGCATTAATGTCCCCGGGAAAAAAAAAATTATTCATTATTTATTTTTTTTAAGTTCCAGAACTTCATGAGATGCCTAATTTGTGTAATTTCTGTACTTTTTGTGTGAAAACCTCTTCAGGCTGTATCACTGTTTTCACTTGTGGTTTAGCATTTTGAGCTCTAAAGTTTATCAGCAGCATAAGGAAAATCTTCCTGGAGACTTTCCATCAAACCCATTTGTTGGTGAAGGAGGGAACATCTCTTCTAATGCTTTAAAACGGGAGCCATAAATTTTGAAATGAACTCCCAGTGCCCTTATTAATAGATAAGGAATTTTTTTAGCATCCCCCTGACCTGAGTAGGTAAAAGGCGCCGTGGTAGGAAGGTGAATGCCGTGAATGGGGAGATTGACGTGATTTAGGGGAAGTGGTTTTGCCTTGCTCCTTGCTACTTGGTGTGTGGGTGTGAGAGAGAAAAAGAGACATTAAAACTGGGTGGTTTGGGTACAGCTGAGCAGCCCCCTGGCTGGCTAGAAAGGGAGGTTGGTAGTTCCTTGTCTCTCAGTTCAGGAACTTGAGTTACAGACGTTCTGGATTGCCTGTCTTGTGTCAAACGACTGGAGAAATTTTGCCTTCTAGGAGGAGAGGTACCGTTTCACCAAATAGTTAACACTGAAATAACTACTGTAAAGTATTTTTTAGGGAGGGAAATGGTGGCATTTTTTAAACCTCCCTCAGTGTGTCTGCTTTGCAAAAAGTGCTCTTCTGTTTCATTTTATTTGACTTTTTTTAAAAGATCCTTGAATTAATAAGATGTAAATAGAAGGGGGAGGAAAAACAGTTACTCGCCAATTGTCGTCATAAAAATAAGCAAAAGAATCAGTGCGATCGTAAAAGTGTCCAATTATGATGTTGTTCTGCAGAACTAATAAAAAAAGAGCTAAACAGAATATAACCTTGAAATGAAATAAATACATTCAGACGTCAGGCCTTAGAGTAAGAAGCAATAGTCGCTTGGGCTTTGTTCCAGACAATTAAATATTGGGCTCTAATTGCTAGGAGTGTGCAGAAGAGCCCAATCTCCAAATCCAGCTGTTCCTCTGACCCCCCATGTCCCCGCTGACAACCAGCGGGTCTCCTTCCATTTGTCATGAAGTTATTTACCAACAGCCTGGATTCTCACACATGTGGGCTATCTTCTGTATCAGAGGAACTCGGCTGCGATAAGAAAGCCTGTTTGGGTTCAAGGACTTTCTTCCTTTCTCTTGCTGCCTGTCTTAATAAAACTCAGTATTAGCTGTTGCTGCAATTGGTGCTTGGTGCTGTGAACTCTTGGAGGTTGCTCGAACAGCCCCCGCTTGTCGCAGCGGGCTCTGAGCCGCGAGATTGGTTGAGTCTGCGGGTGGAAGATAGTCGGTCCCCAGAGAAAGAAGTGCTGCGGGTTGTCTGCCACCCAAAATCTAGTTTTAACACTTGCCAGATACTGAAGTAAATGCTTTTAAGAAGAAATCTTTATTGTCCGTGGGAAGTTTAATAAAACCTGTACTCTATAAATACCTGCAAACTCTGATCTTGATGCTTCAGACTGTTTTGGTTTTTTTTTCCTAAGATTGATTGCACTTCAGTGAGCCATCAAGGCAAACAGGAGAGGCTTCACCTACTCCTTAACTGAGATGTTATTCCTTGAATATGCATTATTATATTCAACTTTTTCTTTCCTGAGTACTGAGGGCAAGTTTATCCATTTTATCTGTAAGAGTAAAGTTTAGATGGAAACTCTCTCTAGGCATTTCATATAGTTCTAAAGTTTTATCTATAATCAAACAATTAATTTGAAACGCTTCTTACAGGGGCTTGTTGGTTTCTTAGAGGTGCTTTAGGTATCTGATTATGGCATCTCCCTGGCATCGTGTCAATGGTTAGAAAATGAACTATTTAAAAAAGTGAATGCAACTTGCAACGATCACCTCAGTGTTTAAGTTTTGCTATAAATTTGAGATGGCAGCGCAGAGCTCACCCAGCGTTCGGACTGGAAACCGTGTCCTCCAAAGGCAGCAGGGAATGCAGACAGCGAGAGAGCTCGCTGGGGGAAGACAGGTGGTTCCCAGACGGGACGTGCTGAGAAATGATGTATCAGGACAATATATGGGTGTCTTGATTCTAAATATTTGATCTGTCAGCAAAATATGTCTGTTTCTGATGTCGAATTTGGCAGATGCTTCCCAGACTGTGCCATAAATGAGTGAGTTAGCTAAACCGAGATGCAGTTGATTCGCACAGAGAGCATCATGAGCAAAATCACACCGAAGTTCCCATCCCTGTAACCCATTTCTGCTCCTCTTAAGCGTAACAAGCGCTGGAGAGGAAGATTATGAATTCCTCAGGACAGCGAGGAACGTAGATTAAATAAAATTCATGGGGAAGAAGATTAAATAAAGTAAATTTGCAGATTAATAAGGCAGGGATTATTCTATTCTGGCCTTGGGGATTAATTGCCCAAGTCATCGTGACCACAGGACACACGTGAAATCTTTGAACTCTTTTCTGAACGCAGTAATACGTATGGACACCGCCTAAAATCTGCGTTTTGCTGACTGTTCTGCTTAATTTTATTTTCTTGATGTTTTCATCTTCCATTGCTGAAGCTGTCTATTTTTTGGATAAGATTATACCTTTTACTGATAACACTTTGTTACTTTGCTAACAGTCAGTAACGGCATATGTTTAAACTTGTATGTTTTACTCGGAGTTATTGCATCTCCCAATTGACATATGTTATGTTCCGTCAATCCTGTATTTTGATAGTCTAGAAGGATTACTGTGGAAATGAAGTTTTGATGGATTGCCAGTTAAGATGAAAAATCGTCTGTCTGGTTGTGTATTTTCAAGTTGCAGCTGTACGAGATGGAAGGTTACAGGCAGCTCTGCTCAAGGGGCACCTCATGTACAGGTCTGAAATCTTTCTGTAGCTTTTCCGTAATCAGTTCTGGGTTAAACATATTTTCTTTATTATACCAGTGCTTTTTGTCTTGCTATGTTACAACATCATCATTACTTCTTCAATTAGAGGCCATTCTGTGCACAGGGCTTTCCATGACAAAGCTTTGCTTTTGATTTAAGCCTTGGGCTCTGCTTTAATATAAATATTTAATAGCAGTGTTAAAAGGACAGTGCAAAGGTGAGCAGAAGGGGTAGATGCTTTGGGAAACTGAAGTAGAAGGTCAGGGAGATGATGAAAGGGAGTAGAGCTCTTATTTCAAAATATTTTTTTTTTCAGATTTTAAAAATCTGAAGTTGTAGTTGTTGCCTGCTATGCTCCCAGCAGCCCAAATGCTGTGATTTGGCTAATTAAACCGCATGCTGCCTATGGCAGCTCAGGGCTTGAGGAACTTCAAACTCACCTTTTTCTTTCTCGGTATATAAAATAAACCTAGTGTGTATTGATATAGTTGTGTCTTTTCTTATGTTTACAGTGGCAATAACTGACTTTTATTTTTTGGTATGAGAACTGTAATCCTCTTCTTTCCAATATTTAAGTGTCAGGAGGAGATAGCTGGAGGATTTATTATCATTATCCTATTTGCTGCGTATTCCCAGTCCTTCCCGTTAGCACTGGAGGGGTGATAGGCAGTCTGAGGATTCATTCAAGCAAGGAAATGAGAGTGTGAGACAAGTTAAAAATTACAAGTCTTGATTTTAGCTGCCCAAAAGATAGAATATAATTCACGTGCAATTAGATGCCATTTCCCAAGCATAGTCCTGTAATTGTGCCCGAAACAAGCTGAAAAAAAAAAGTGTGTGTGTGTGTGTGTGTAATCTTGATTTTAGTCCGTTTCTGGGGGACAGGGGTAATTAAACAATAGTAAAGATCCTCCTTGGTAGCTCATTACAGCCCACTTCAAGAGCAGGGCCACTGGTGTTTTCTGCCCCCCTGTTCTCATTCTGCCACTCTCAGCTGCCAGCCTCATTAGTATTTAAATCGGTTCACGAGTATTTTGGCTTAAATAAGCTTTATTTCTGATCATTGTAATGCCATGATTTTATGTCTTTTTTAGAGTCTTTAGCTTAAAGTAGACAAGCTTATGATAAATACGGCAGATGTGCTGGAAGTTGATTAAATTAGTAGGAGGAATGGAGAGTAGGCAAAACAGGAGGGGAAATGCCCAGATGAGCAAATTCTGGATTTTTCAGCTCTGTTCTCAGTCTTTGTTAATGGATTCAGTCTGCTGTCAAGAAAAAAAGAGAAATATTAAAAGACATTTTTAAAGTGAGGATTAGCAGGGAAAAGAAAGGGTTTTTTCCACTGCTCTAAGAAGTGAGCGCTCTGTGAGTAATTCCCCATGTTTTCTAATATGATATATTTTTGTTGTTAATTAGGAAAAAAGTTGTAGGAGAGAAATTAAACTCAGAATTCCTCCCCATATCCCCCCAAAGAATAAAAAATAAAAATACCCCAAACCCAGAAGCCCTTAAGACCCTTTTTTAATAAGATTACTTAAAAATGCATGTGTCTTATTCTAGCAGTGGGTGAGATGAAATTACAATTTAGAAATCCATAAATTGCTTTGCTTTAAATACTTAAACTTTGCTCAGAATGGCTTTTTGAAGTTCAAAACAAATTTGGTTGCCCATCTGCTATCAAATCCCCGTGTTTCTTGAGTACCAAGAACAGAAAATACAAATACCTGTTTATAGCCAGGCTCCTCTCAAGAATTAGAAGTTTTTTTGCAGAATGTCTGATCTGTGGCCGCTTTTCTATCAAGCTGTACAGGAATGGAAAATGACCCTGACGGAGGTCAAGAGAGGAGAATTATATACCCTGAAAATGAATTTGGACTTTGAAGCTCGACTAAAAGCAATGTGTCACCTAGAGGAATAGGAAATTGGTATTGAAATAGGTTTACAAGAAGCAAGTGCCCGGTGATTAAATATTGCGATTGTGCGTTATTCCGCTATACTGGCTTTAAATAACAAAGTGAGGGGTTTGGAAAAGGGGACAGATGTTATATCATCCTCTCAATTGTTTATTTCTGTGATACTTTGGGACAAATTTGGTTCTGTTCTATCAACATAAATCTAGAAAACCTCTCTAAATATAGCAGAGTCAATCCATCCGTTGTCTTCTGATGGGAGAGCAGAATTTGAACCCCTTTTGTCCTTGCTCTGTGTGTAACTGGTTTACCTGGAAATGCCTTTTCCTTGAAGAAAATGGTTCTGTCTTTCAGTTATTCCTGCGGTGAGGTGGGCTCCGTGAGCAAGGCCACGTGCACACATCCTCGGTACCCTCCAACACTTGCTTTTTAGTGTCAGCTTCTCACCCACCCTATTTTTCAGAAGAGAGACAGACAGTAGTAACTGAGATGAACAGAAATAACTCAGTTGTCCTAATGGGTTTGGTAGGCTTGACAAAAAGTAATTAATATGTGCTGGAAAAGGCTTTTTCTGTGTCATTCTTAGTATCTTGTTTCCCCAGTCCGTGGTAAATGTAGGAGCAGGTATCGTCTGTGGTGAACAGTTCAAGTAGCTAAATTGGGTGGAAAGTCTCAAATGCCAGAGAAACACCTACGTGCACATGTAAATAGGTTATGGAAGTGTCAGAGGCAAAATATAGCCAGCTTCAAGGTAGCTTCATAAATAAATGTAATGGGTTGCATGAGGTAGGTGCTTAGAGCCTCCCAAGAGACTCCGATACCACGTTAAATTTAAAAAAATAAAAATGGGGGAAAAAAAGAAAGAATGCAAAAAACGAGAGAGGAAAAGGAAACGCTTTCCCGTGGTCAAGCATTCCACTCACTGCAGTGGGACAAGTTAGGAACTTGGATATTTATTTAAAAGGATAAAGGTACTGGAATCTGTTCTGAATTTATTTACATGTATCTTCCCTTAATGAAAATGAATCACCTGTATTTTGTGCAGATGTGCATAAACCACTTCATATATCAAACTCCCCTCTGAACAGGCTTGTAAAGTAAGAAAACCTGTAAGTTATTACCCAAACAATAGGTTGTGTATTACTGACTCTGTAACAGTAATGGAAGCCCATCAATCATTGGGCAGGCTCTAAGACTTTTTTTGATATATGCTAAGTGAAGCAGACTCAGGAAAGCAGCTCTAAGTCAAACAGTTGCTTAGCTAAAGCTTTACCTTTGTCAGCAGAAGTAGGTCATAAACGGATTTATTCCAGTGTGATTCTACTTACCAGTATTTTAGTGATTCATGTATACCAAAGGTTCATGCATGTGCTTTCCTTCTCCAGTCGGGCTGTTACTCCAGAGTGCATGCGGTGGTCATAATTTGGGTTTTATTAACAGTGAAGCTCAGTAATAGACAGCCTTTGACTGGATTGTTACAGCCCAGTTTGAGTTTTAGGAGACTTTTATAGTGGGAAAATGTTCTCAGCTGTCTTGAGCAACAATTGGAATTGGAAGCAGTAGGAGAACTGGTGAGTGCATACAGGGCTAGAGGAGGGAAACAAGTAAGAATGCAACAATGATTCCAAGCTTTCTTTTTTCAAAAATCAAGCAATTTAATAACTTGAGATGTTTGCACAAGCTGTTTACACATGGGTTGATTTACATTAGGCAGAAAATAATTTTGGCCTGGTTCTGCCAGCGTTCCCGTTGAATAAGTTGGGGGGGGTTTATCCCTTGGAATAACTCAGCTGGTTGATATGAGACTCTTCAGACATAAGCAGTGCTTATGAGATTGTTATACTTAATTAGTTTATAAATCTGTCTCCGATAGCTGCATATGAAGATTTAATATGCCAACCTTAGAACGACATGGTGCTTTTTTTACTTTGCTGTGAGACAATATGCTAGAATAAACCAACATGGAAGCAATAAAGATTAAAACCCTTTGAAAATTGGAGGTTCCAGCGTTACTTTCACAGCCGTAACGAGAAAGCAGTGGTACTAGCAATGGCAGCCAGGTTTTGGATACCTACCTTGATGAACTTGGCAGTGAGCTGTATTGGCAATTATTCCTCCTCCCCAACCCATCCCCTAACACTGGATATCGGATAAAATTGCAGTACAATTACATGTACTGTTGGGTTTGCCCTCAGCGTGCGAAATTCTTCATCTCTGCTGTTTCCAATAGCATGGGCTTTTTGAGCAAAGGCTCTATTCCCTTTCGGTTTTTTGAGCTGTGTTCGCAAGCTTATGTTTGCTTGACGTTCCGGTGCTGATGAATGCCGAGTGCCTCGCGGTTGGGTGGGGGCAGTGAGCTGTACCTGTTGGTTTTGTGTTTGGGAGTGGAGTTCTTTATGCAAGAAGTCCTGCCCTTGGAAGGACTAGCAATGGGCAGGCTTGCTCCTCGGTGGAGTGTATGTTTGCTTGTTTATTAACCAGAAACCATAACTACAATAGTCGTTGCTGCACCTCAGAAGGGAAGCTCGCCCAATGTCTGCGAGGCCGTCGCAAGAATAGAAATAGAATAATAGCGTGCTCGTGCAGCTTTGAGTAATACATGCTCCACATCTCACAGGTGATAACAGCTGAAACATTAATTCATCTGCGAGCATTATGTGATAGAAAAGGTACACAGAGTTAATTAAGCCTTGGAGGCATGCAGGATTGATCCTTAGTTGCTGTAAATTGGCTTAGCTTCATTGGCTTTAAAGGAATCATCCTTATTTACACCGTGGGAGGATTAAGGCTCTCTATTTTAAGAAGGTTTAGATTTGAATATCTTGAATTAACTTGTACAGATTCTTTATTAAAAGAATAATATTCAGTGTACAATAGGGTGTTTCAAAGAGTAGATATGGAATAGATTTAAAGTGGTAGACAGAGCAGTAACGGATTTAGAAACCACAAAGGTTTGTGATGTTTTGGTTTTATTTTTTCCCCTAACTGGCCTTGGACTGCCCCCATTCTCATACATAGCATGGGCTGTGTCAGAATAAAGTGGGCGCTTTCATTTCTGTCAAGAAACCGTCAGTTACTTTCTTCAGTAAAAGATTTCTTTCCCATAGGGAATCAAAATTAATTTTCTCAAGTTCTGCAGTACAAAAAGAGCAGCATCTCTTTGAGGAAAGCTGAGACCCCCAGCAGTCACTCGGTGCTTTGCCCGGCAGGTTCTGTGAACATCCAGCCCCTCCGAGGGATCGGGCCGTGCTGGAACTTGAAGCCTCAAGTTGGGTAAATTATGGATGAGAGAGACACGTTAGGCAAAGTTTTGACCCTGTTTTCTTTATATGGGAAGTGGTCTGAAAAGTAGGTTATTGTTGTTCTGAACACTCTCTCTTGCTTTTTGACCAGAAATTGTCAGCTGTGCATAAACTGTTTCTTGAGATGAATGCGTTCTTGTGAAAAGTTGCAGCTTCAACAAATCAGAATTTTTTGACCCAACAAATCGTGGTTGGCTCAGCTTCTGGCTCTGAGCTGCTGACTGAGGTGTTTCATTGTAGGATTGTCTGTCTGCTTCGCACGCTGCACCAAAATGAGTAGGGGGTTTCTAAACACCCTTAAGGGTGGGGTTTGGGTTCAGATACCCAGAAGTTTTTAGGTTTGCGTGATGCGTCAGGCTTACTGTGTCCTGTTCTGCCCTCTTCTAACTCAGAACCTCCTCCAGACTGATGAATTTGGTTCTTTCATGTGCTCCATGTGTGTAAGAATGCATGTGTGTGTACGTACAAACATGCATATAAATGTACGTATCTGCAACTGTGTATATAAGAGCACAATTTACATTTGTGTCTTAAATCTTCCCAGGATATATATTTATTTATTTTTGCAAGAGTACTTTGTGTGAAACTAGTTTCTCATGTCCAAATAATTCCTTTTAGTTTAAAGAAAATGGTTTTTTTATGAGCAGAATATACTAAGGGATTCAGACTATTGATTCCTTTCAAATAGCCTGAGACACTAGCAGCTTCATCCTTTTTGTTCATTTTTTATGGGTAATGAAAAACAGTTTAATATCATTATGCTCATCTGATAAGGCTTAAAAACTCGCTAAGGTTCAAAAGAAAGTCCTAAATAGATTGAGAGGCTTAGCTCTATGGATGCCTCTGTCTCAGGAGAGCCATGTATTTTCCCGACTTCTAAATCCTGATGCATACACCCTCCCCCCAATGTTTATTTAATACTGTCAGAGAATTCTGCTGAGCCATGTTTTGCTACATCAAGGGAGAATTTAGTTGGAGGAAGAGTGTTACAGGGTTAGTTACTCTATGCTGGTTTGTCCTCCCGTAGATAACTGGCCATGCCACCTCCAAAATAATGTAGCAATAATTCAGTTCCTCTTACTTGTCTCCCAGGGTGTTTGTGTTGCTGTGCGGTAAGCAGACAGAGCTTTTGAAGTGAAACTATGGCTAGCTGTCTCCTGCAAGCTGGTGGAGAATTCATGGTCTGAGCAGGGATCTCACCCTGGGGTGTGAAGGACCGATACCAGGGAGAAAGTCACATTCACAGAATCACAGAATGTCAGGGGTTGGAAGGGACCTCTGAAGATCATCCAGTCCAACCTTCATCCCAGCACACCCAACCACTACACCACAGCCTCAAGTGCCAGATCTACTGTTTTTTTAAACACCTCCAGGGTTGGTGACTCCACCACCTCCCTGGGCAGCCTGTTCCAGGGCCTCACCTCTCGTTCAGGAAAGAACTTCCCCCGAATATCCAACCTAAACTTACCCTGACGCAACTTGAGGCCATTTCCCCTTGTCCTGTCATTAGGAATTAGAGAGAAGAGACCAGCACCAGCCTCGCTCCAGCCTCCTTTTAGGTAGTTGTAGAGGGCAAGAAGGTCTCCTCTCAGCCTCCTCTTCTCCAGACTAAACAAGCCCAGCTCCCTCAGCCGCTCTTCACAGGGCCTGTTTTCCAGACCTCTCACAAGCCTTGTTGCCCTTCTCTGCACCCGCTCCAGCACCTCCATGTCCTTCTTGTACTGTGGTGACCAAAACTGGACACAGCACTCGAGGTGAGTTATTATTCTCCCTGCACATCCTTGTTATTCCTTTGTATATGCACAAAATACTGTATTTTTTCAGCACATGTTTCATTCAGCTGATGTTAGGAATCTTAGTCCTTGCTGGTCTTCAATCTGCCCGGTCATGGTGAAGGGTTCAATCAATAAAACTACTCTTCTTCTGACCCTGCCGTGCAAACTCTTGCTCAAAGGAAGCGGCGGGTAGTCTCGCATACAAATACCCCCCGTGCATAACCTCAGCAAGGTTATTGCATATTTTTGTGCATTCTGATACCACATTTATCCAACACGTGATGTGTAGATGTGTTGTTTTCTAATAGGGAGTTTATGATTTATAACTGTGTGAACGTATTGCCATATTAATAAACTATTTTGAGGAAATTGCTTAAATTTTTGACAACGTCCATTAGTGGCGTGAGGAATGTCACCGGCATTTTCTGACCTGGAAGGAAGGAAAGCTCCTCACATCCGTGGAGCCCAGATAGCTGGAATAAATTCTTAAGTATCTGTAGGTTTTATTGTCTAAGATGAAGATGTATTGATGCTGTGAGCAGGTCTGCAGCACTTCCCAAAGCAGAGGGAGTTGCTTGTCTTGGAGCAAGTGCAAGTGTCAGCACTTTAATGAACCGCTGTGGCACAACATTTAGGAAATTGAAAAGAGCGTCACGGAGGCATTTCGAACGTGTTTCTATTGTCATTTGGTTGTCAATTTTTTAAATATGTCGCATGCGTCACTGTGCAGTGGCATCATTGCGTAGCCAATGGAGTATATAGTATGATGAGGGAAAAAATATGGAGTTGGCTTTCATAGTTCACGTTATTAATGGAGCTTAAGCAAGGGTGCCACGCTGCAGAAGGAACCTAAGTCTTGTCTCAACAAAATCTTCATTTGAGCTGTGGAATAGATAACACTTCCTTACTTGACTTAGTCATATGGCCCAGTCACTTTAAAGAAAAAATGGGAAGTTATTTACCGTCTCCATTCACGATGTAGCCTGACCGTTGGTACGCATCCCCGGGTTAATGGCGTTGTGTTAAGGAGCGTGGAAGTTCACAACATTTAGACCCTTGTCAGAAGATCCTGGGGGCACAAGTAGGAGAGCTCTCACTGAAGAAGCGTCTGGGGACCAGTCTCTAATTGGAAGGTTGGGTTTGCAGATTAGGTCTAGAAAACAGTAAATGCAGGGAGTGAAATATTTTTTCTGCTTTATCTGCATGTATTGAAAGTTAACATGAATTTGTGATTTTGTTAAGGAGCCTGAATTCTTACTTCCACGGTGTATTTAGGATGTCTCTAGCTCTTCTTCTGTGTTTATAATGCTCGGGCAGAATTTCTGCTTCTGTGTTCTCCTTCTTGGCAGTGAGCGTTGCCCTCAGGAGGAGCATTTGTGTGTGCGTATGCATCTGTGTGTACTTGATGGTCCTTTTGCATCTCCAGCCAGTTCTAATATGAAAATCAATGTGTCCCAAGGCGTGTTTGTCTTTAGCGATAGATCTGTTCCATCTGTAACCTCTACACAAAATAGCTTGACATGTGAGCAATCTTGTGGCATATGGAGCTGCATTTACTTGTTCTACGGCGTTTGTAGCAGCAGTATTGTGGTTTTCAGTTTGGTTCTTTTAACCATACAATTGCAATCATTTTTACATGGTTTTCTCTTTTAAATTGAAACCCTCAGTAGTAAACTTAAAGCAAAATATTAAAAAAGGGACCTTTGAAAAAACCTTTCCTGTAGGCTCAGTGTTACTGAACAGTGAGTCTCCTGGCTTAGCAGCGCATTTTCCAGGCAGCAAGAGGAAAGCAAATGATCTGAGATATCCTACCATCATGAATAGAAGGCTGAAGAATGCATACTTGATAGGATTCTTGGAAGAAAACCACTCCTGGGTAATTTGGGTGTCATGGTTTAACCATGGTGGGTAGTAGAAACTTAACTGTCCCAGCTAAAACTAGTCCTTTGGGGACTTCTTGGTAGATTTTAGTAGACCACATCTCTCCCAGATAATTTGACAAACCCTTTCTAAAGCATAAAGAAACAGCACTGTGTAAGATACCTTATTCTGTATTCAGGTTTTCTTCAGTACTGTAACTTATCCTGGATCTTGTTTATGTTATTATCTTCCAGCGTTCAGTGGGATCTTAGATAACCAAGTTAAATTGAAACTTGATGGAAGCTGAGCGCCTAAGTCCCCTGGGCACCATTAAAACTGCCAGCTCGAATTTCTAATTATTTGTAATGGCTCAACCCCATGGACTTTGAGAACAAATGCAGTCAAGGACTCCCCAGAGCTTTGGGAAAGGTCTTGAATTGGCAGTATCTTTTTTTTTTTTTTTGCACTAGGTATGCCTGCGTTAGAATTGGGACCAGTATTTGATCGCATTGAATACGTGTGTGTCAATATGAATGCCATGACAGCACACTGATGGTGACTATGACTGAGTTGTTCAATACAATGAATGCTGCGTGTAGATTTTTCCCATTCATCTTTTTCTTCCTAGACAGACAAGCACCTTTCCTAACTCTTAAGCTTTGTAGCAAGACGGGGAATGCGACAGAGGCTGTGCCTGCCCTTGGCTGTTAGTACTCTCTGAAGCCAGGCCCCACTGCAATACTTGTTCCTTTGCTTCCAGTTAATGGCATCATAAAACTGGAGAGAGAGGGAGAACTAGGAGTTCCCGCTGCAGAGTCCTGAGGGACGAGGCTTTGGTATTCCTCAGGGGCAGCAGTAAGTGTGGGGCGGTTGGTGGGATTATGTTTGATTTGATTCGGTGGTTGTTGTTTTATTTTATTTTAGGTACGTATTTTTGATTAGTTAAGTTAGTCTGGTGCTATATGTGGGAGCTGAGATACAGTATTTTCTATTTCAGTGACACTGCAATAAATCTTAGGAGCCATCTGGGATTTTTTCTGATTAAACAGTACTTAAGCAGAAAAGGTTGATTGATGAAAATTAGGAAGGGTGTGAATCAAAAACCATCCTCCTGGTTGGTTTTTTTTTTTTTTTACATAAAGATTCAAATTCATTTTGTATAGTTCAGTGGAGATTAATATGCAAGTTAAATAGGCAAAAAAAATTAGCTTTTCCGGAAATGAGCACACATTAGTAGAGAGGAATGAAAATTGTTGCCTAGAGCTCAACAGCCAGATCCAGATCTTTGCTCTGCTTTGCCATTCGATACCACAGTAATAGAGGTATTATAGGAATGTGACTAGGAAGGTTTGCTAGACAGGCAAAAAATAATGTTGATGCTTAATCTTTCTGTCTGCAACTGTTGGACAATAGTCTCTTACGTTTGGCATAATACCGGCATAAAATTTCAAGTGTTCCTGCTTTCAGGCAGCTGAGTCAGATCAATCTGCAAGCTGAATGCTGAATCATGTGTTGAAGATCGTGAACCTCAGATAGATGGAGTCACAAGGCAAATTTTTTTCTCCTCCCAGACACTAAATTATACTTGTTTCTCTTATTTGAAAGACATTGGCCTCTATTAGTCGCTATTTCTCAATCTGCAGTAAGAAGCAGTGTCTGAAAACAAGACTCAGTTATACCAGATCCTGATTTTGATTCCCTTTTTTTAGTATCCGAGGGACTCGTGGTACTTTTTAAAATATTCAAACTCGAGAAAGCGAACAATCCAAAACCTTGAGAACATATTGTAGTTGCCGTAAGAGAAATTACATGTGGAATGGTGAGTAGGTGCTCTTGGTTTGCTTTAGCTGTTTCAGATTTGTTTCCATTATGAAATTGATATTTGCTCTCTTTACAAGTGTGGATCTTTTCTTCTCTGTAATCAGCATTTATTCTGTTCCTTCACCCTCTAATGCCTACAAATCCTGACATGATCTGAAAGTGTCCAAAAATAAATCCGACTGAAAAGATGGAAAAGGTCACATGCAATATGGGTTTGAATAGCGTGAGCCAATTTTACCTAAGGTATAGTTGTGTGCCTAATGCTTGTCTTAACAGTTCCAACACAGAAGGACTTTGCTTAATAAAATGACATTGAGGTGATCTTTGAAAAGTAAAAATTAGGAAAGAAAAATAGCTTTCAGCTTTCAGTAAGACACAAACCAGCTCATGGTTATTAGGAGATTTTGTTTAGGAGACATCCTCAAGCCATACTGCAAAACTGAACAGTTTTTAATTCTTTATCGCAAGAGCACTTTCGTTATGTAACTGGGTCTTGGTTATTTGAACAAAAGTTTAAGAACGTTTTTGCTAAAACTTGTCAAATCCAATTTGTCATGTTCATACACATGGACATACAGTGTCTTCCCTTTATTTCAGTCAAGTGCATTTTTACACTCTGACTGAAACACGTGCTTAATCTGTTTGCTGGATATCCAGTAGAGCATGTAGCATATGGATGTGTCAAAGTGTGACTTTCAGTGTATTAATAACGTGGTACTAAATTCTGACTCCTCGATTTAGCTGAGAAAATAAGAAGTTTTCTGCAGCTCTGCCATTGAATGTTATCTGATAAAGATAATCTTTTCAATTTTGATTTTGGCAATGAAATTGAAGTAATTTTGTTTTCTCACTGTAACTTTTGTATGCTAAAAGTCCAATCTGAAAACAGGATGTAATTGTAATTGTAGGGGTCGCTGGAGGAGCTGCTCACCATATCCATTGGTAGATACCACCTTATCTGTGTCCAGTAAGATGCTGGGCTGCTGTGCAGGGCATCTGGTGACCTCTTGGTCAGGACACCAAGTTGTAAGAGAGCATTAGAATGAATCCAAGTCTCGATATCTGGGCCTCTCAGCTCCCCTTCTGCAAAGTGGTAAACTTTTTCCACCAGTCAAAAGAATCTTGTCACGATAAATGTTATTTTCAAGGTGATGTACAGTTATAAGTTTATTGCAGATCTGCTTTTCTGAACGCGCTGGTGTCTGGAGCCAGGCGGTTATGAGGGGTTTAGCTCATTCTTTCCTCTGAAGGACAGTTCTGTGCTTTACTTTTATGGACCAGTCCTGCTTGCTTCAAAAGCTTGAAGAATTGCAGTGTTCATATTCCCTTAGTTTACTAGCTTATTCCCTTGAATGAACTTCCTGTTGCTGTAAAATTTCATTAATTTCCAGGAGTTGTGATTTATGAGGTTAATAACGAAGATCAGAAGTCCTCAAAAATGCTTCCTTTTCCATCCCAAAGTGTACTTCGTCCCAGAGAAGCTCCTTCTCTATTTAGAAGCAAGACTCCAAAAACTTGGATGATTTGTCTCCGTGTTGTCAGCAGCCCGCAATAAAACTGCTTCTGAGTTCTCTTCCAAGCTGGCTGCAGATTTTTAATGTGCCTTCTGCATCAGGCTTCTAAACAAACTTGAAATAAGAACCCACTTCTTGGGACTGTGGTGGGGGAAAGTCAACCAGAGCCGGTTACTTGCTGTTCATAACACATAAACTCCGTCCTTGTTTCCTGCAGTGCGTTGGACGAACGGATGATCTGTGGGGTTTGAGAGCTTGGCGGGGCCCGATGGAGAGATTTGGGGGCTGCAGCAGTTTCTGAAATTGGTGAATCCTGGATGCGTTTGGCAAGTTGAGCTGGGCTGCTTTCAGAGCTGGCTGGTTTCCATCGGCCGGTCCCTCTCGCCAGCCCCTCAGTGGCCAGTACGCAGCGTGATCCCAGTTTGAACGCCTGGCAGCGGGTGACAAGCAAAACAACTAATTGGCAAAAGGTTGAAGGTCCCTGCAGTGCTGGGGGCCTGTCTTGTAACAGGGCCAAGTGCACCGTCCTTGCGTGCAGTTTGGGGAACTCCTAGTCCCTTTCTGGTCCAAAAGTTTAGGTCTTTGGATCTCAAACCTCCATAGGAATGACTTTGGGGTGTGTTTGGTTATGAGGGCAGTAAGCCTGGTTTGCAATCAAGGGCTTATGAGACACACTTAAGAAATGACCATCTTAAGGTCCAGGCAAGACAGCCAGTAGGCTTCAGGATGGGTTGTGTGAACGGCATCTTCTTCATTCTTTCTCATGGCAGAAGAAAAAGCTTTAAGTTTAGCTTCAGTGTTTCTGGCTTCAGATTTTTGAGACAGTATAAATGCACCTCTATCATTTGACTGTAACTGGGTTTATAGGAGCTTTAGCAGATCAAAACTATTAAAGGTTGGCGCAATTTCGTGTATGCTCTTTGAGTCTTACATTTGCAAGGCAGCATATGGAGAATTCTGTTGAATACAAATTGATTTAAATTTACCAGAAGAAAAAGAAATATCTCGGACTAGTCACATCTGTAATGGGAGGATTGTAAAAATCGAGCTGAGTATCTTTTTATACCTGTCTCCTCCCTATCAAATTCATTCATCTCTTCAGCAAGGATTGTCAGTAACCTTGGCAACTCGGTATTTGTTTTCTCTCCCCTGCTCCTGTGACAAATGAAATGCCTTTTCTTTTTTCTTTTCTTGGTGGCGATGTAAAGCTAGAGTCCAAATCACATTGTGTTAAAGGAAGAGGAGGGAGGACTCAAGAGGAAAAGGCTTGGAATACTTTTCTAATGCAGATTTTACCTACCTGTAAAGGAAAGCTTAGGAGTAGCAGAGACAGCTTAGAGAGGAGGGCTGTTTTGTCAATATATCTTGCTGTGTAGGATTTTTTTACATCTACCTAAAATGCTATTGAAATAAATTTTTGTGCTAAAAAGCCCGATCAGCTAGGACACTTATCTTGGCTATCAGAGTGTTCCTTCTATCAAAAGTGATCTGGAAAGAGAAATGACCAATGACTCAGGTGAAGCTGAGGCCTTTAATGAGATGCTGCTTCTTGCAGCTGGGCTACAAAGTCTTCCCAACTCATCCCGTAAGAGTTCAGGTGTTGGTTTTGTTCTTTCAAAAACATGAGAAGCTTGAAATCTCAGAAGTTGCCTCAGGTATGAAGTCTTTTTCTGGACAGTTTCTGTGTCAGATAAAATACTTTTACTACCATGCCTATATATGTATATATCTCCTAAGGACACGTAGTAACACCTCCACACCGACTGCAGATCGCAGCCCTTACCGGCGACACTGAACGAAGGTGAGAGAAACGTCTTGTAAACCTGGCCATGGTCCTGTTTTCTAGCCAGATACCACCTGAAGCATCCGGACGAAGTGCTTGTGCCAGCTACGTCCGTAAAGATCATGGGTTTGACCTTGTTTTTAGCCACACGATTTGTTTATGGAAAATCATACAACGGGTGGTAAATCATTTTGCCTCTTCACATGTGACGCTGTGGGGCCAGAAATAACGTCCGTGAATTTTTAACTTGTAGGACTTGTGAAGACAGGGGAGTTTTTAGGATTCTTCTGGGCGTACCATGAGTTTTACCGAGCTCGTACAATGCATGTCTCAGACAAAGGCTGAATGAACACGAGGAACTCATTATGTCTGCATTTTTGTGGATTTGGGTGCTACAGAGGATGGCCAAGTGTGCCATATTCAGCTTTGTATACGATTAGTCCAGATGCATTACAAGCACCTGATACTTGCTTTTTAAACTAGGGTGCTATACTTTGAAAGTGAAAATCCTCTGCTGTGTTGTTCTGCAGTTATGATACATTATTTAACTTTAAAAGTTGTACACTGTTGAAGGACTCTGATAGAAGGTCAACTTTCTTGATTGCGAAAAAGTAATTGAAATTTGTTTTATTGGGGCAGGGAAAGGAAGGGAAAATGATTTCTATGTATCTGATAATAGAAAACATTATGGCCATTTATTTTTGTTTCTGTAATTGAATTTCAGGGCCTTCAAATTTAGGTGTGTGCACTGTGGATACATTCAATTCAGAAACTTTGTGTAATTCCCTTGTCCACCCTTGATCAATTTTAGTGATTGTATAGATTTGTCTTTCCAAAAGTTGATTCCCAGACTGTAGTTAAAGAGCAATCTCTAAACTAGTTACAGTATTGACAAAAAGCTAACATAGGTCATGCTTCTAATTGATGGTGACAGAGCCTGCGGAGCAGAGCTGCCTTGGAAGGCAAACAGAACATCCTTTCCTCCTTCCGGCACAGCCTGGGTCGGGTAACAAGCACGTTCTTGAATTTGTAATTCTTCTGGGTTTTTTAACCCCTTCCTCATCAGAAATATTCACTGAAACTCATGAAAGTTAAACCCAATCAACAGGGTTAAGTTTGAAACATGCAGGGTCTGTCGATTTGAAATTCGAAACTTGGTGCAATCCCCAGGGCTTGGCTTGGGGTTTGTCTTCACCCTCCAGCTGCAGCGGGCAGCGGGCGTTTCAGCTGAACAAACCTGCCCTAGGGCAGCCATGGGATAAGGAAAGGAAAAGCACGTTTGGGTCCTGATCTTGCTAAGACTCACCTGCATCTGTTTTACAACTTTGTCGGTGTCCCAGGCAGGAGGAGCATGGGGGGATGATGGCAGGAGCCGCCTTGTTGAAGGCGTCGGCTGAAGTAGTCGCGCATTGCTGAGGGTGTGAGTAGCCCCGTGGTTGGGAGTGAGCAGTTGCAGCACAGTGCATCTGCTTGCCTGTAAAATCAGGGGACCTATTAGAAGTGTTGTCCTTCAATTTGACAGAACTGCTTTTGCACTGATCATCTTTACGTTAGAAATGTTGAAACCGGCAATGTCTGACTAGTTTTCCCTCTTAAAACAAACCAATTATCCATCCATGACAAGAATAGAAACAGAAGGTGGTAATTTCTTCCACTCCTTAATTGCCTCCCAAAGAGGATAAAGCAGTTACTTAAAAAGACTGTGTCTTCATCTGCAGTGTTGAAATAAAGTCGTTTGAGGATAACTTAAAAGGACAGATGAAGAGTCTTGGTTTGTTAAGGAAAGCCGGATCTAAATTAGCTACTGGCTTCAACAAAACTTGCCTATCATTAGGTATTCTCTCTGTCATATGAAATAGTGCAAATAACATGGGAATTAATGCATGGCTTCCAAAAAAAGAAAGACAAAACAAAATGAGGTAGCTGGTATTTCAGAGGCCATTAGAAGTTTTTGCAAAAGAAAAGAGGGGCTCAAGAGTTAGGGCGCGGGCCTGGGATGTGGGTTGCTCTGTAGGTACCCACGATCTTCCTGTGTCGTCTCAGGTCACAAATTTTGGATGCCCAGGAATTCAGTCTTCGTCTCTCTCCTTGTGAAAATGTGCCATTATCAAGGTCTCGTACCAGAGACCTATTTCCTTACATTATCTCTGTCGCTGAGAATATCTCCATCCTTCCCAGCAGGCAGTGTGTTCACTACGGTGGATGATGCCTCGTGAAGTTGGTCCTACTTTGCTGTCGGTGGAGGGGTCAAGGGGAGATGTCCCCATTTAGGGCTGATCAGGCCGGATGGTACCTCACTGATCTTCCCTGGGGGAAACAGAGGAGTGGCTGTGTCAAAACACGTTTCCCGTGTGCTTGCAGTGTTGCTCTCCACATGAAAAATAGTCCAGGGACAACTGTACACAGAGATAAGGGAGTGATACTCCAGATAAAGTAGCATCCAGTAGTCTGGTAATCAGAGCACAGACACCAGCTGCAGACTCTTGCATTATTCTGCTTAGGAAGAACTCGCATCTGAATTTCTCACCTCTCCAGCCGGCCATAGGCCGGCCTAAATGCTCTCCAGCTTCTGGTGTCTTTCCCCGCGAGAGTTCGGTGTCTGAAAATGCGGTGAGTGTGCTGTGATTGCTGTCTCCAAGAACTGTCAGCAGCTGTGATGGTGTTATGGAAATACCCACAGTTAATAAAGTTTCTACAGGCAGCCTGTCCTAGAAACTTCAGTAGTGCAGGTGTTATGTCTTAAAAACGTATAGCAGAAAAGTGCTTTTTGTTACGCTGGCTCTAAACAATCACTTGCTTTGGTTTCCCACTTGGGGTCCTGTTCTCTTCTAGCCGAAGGGATGAAGATCCTGTTTTTCTGTGAATAAATCTGACCTCCTGAGGACCGGCCTTTCACTTGATTAGATCTTGGTTAATCCTGGTTCCTGCTTGTGTAGTTTCTTCTTTCTTTATCCTGTCTACCTGATCTCCTGCGGCCACTGTGTGGGTTGTCTTTCTCTTTGTTGTAGGTGCGTGCCTTGAAAAATGTAATGCTCTGAAAGCTTTCAAAAATCCATTTGATAGATTGCGCAGATGTTTTTCAACTTGAAAATTATTTTCAACCCGAACGAAAATAAAAGTTGGAGACAACTCTAATGAGAACCTGCAAAGAATAGTCTCCAGGGGCTGTTTCTTAGTGTATGTTTAGTAATACCTCCTTTTTAATAAGGTGTAACATACACTGGAAAAAACACTGTGCTGGAAACCCTCCTACTGCTGAGAGAACACACACCAGCAAGGGAGTTCAGGGAGGCAGCATAAAGTAGACCACTGAAAACATATTTTGCTGGTATAATTGCGTTTCTGCAAGGAATTTTTCCAGCACAGAACTGCCTAAAAAAAGAATTACCCCATCTAACCAACATTGTTAAGGAACCTCCTGCAGCTGTCAGTCATCCTGATTGGATTTCTCAAGTGAATAGGATGTGCATTTACTTAAGCACTGTGTAGACCCCACAACCTCGCTCGTATAAGTCACTCAGTGTAGGTAATTTGTGTTCCTCATTAAGAAGAATCCCATGCTATTTCTCTTCTATTAGATTTCTGATATTTATCACTGCTATGGTAGAATTTATTCAATTGTCCATCTTTTTCTGAGCATGTTGCATGCACTTTGTTTAAGAAAAAGGGCGAGCAGAGACCCTACAACCAGGAGCTGCTGATTAGCCAAGAGGGCTGTTGGGTGAACTTAGTGCAAGTTGTATTTTCTTGCTGCTAGGGAGCAGTCGGTAGCACCTTTGTGCTTTTGTCTTTTATTTCCTGGTGCACCTGATTGGCATGTGAATGGTGAGGCAGCCAGCTTTGGAGAATAATACTGAAATGCAAAAAATCTAATGAACATTTTCTACCTTCAGCCTTTTTTTTTTGCGTAGAAATATTTCAGTGCAATTACTGTGTCAGATTGTACTGATGAGTAGTGTTTAATCAGTGTACGAAACGAGGAAAGTGTATGCCTTGTGAATATTTTGGTTTTCTCTTTTCTTGTTTCTCTGTTTTTTGGTTAACCTATACGTTATATAAAATAGTACTGAATGTTTTGAAGCTTGGCAAGCTTTACTCAACACTTGTCAAAACAAAGCAATTTCCATTTTATTATTCTCTCTGGTAACAAGTAGCAGAAAGTATGTTTTGGAAATGAAATCCTAGGAAAAAGCTGGTTAGCTATGACTTGTCGGCTGTCATTGACGAATCCACCCCAATGGCACCTGGTGGTGCTGAGCTTGGAGGAGTTCTGTGCACCTGCGTAGAAATCACAGTCCTTTAAAAACTGGGCTCTGACAATTGCTTTGCCCCGTTCCCTGGTGTGTTACTTCTTTATATTTGACCTGGTCACTGTTTTCTTCCTGCAGAATCTGGTACCTGGTTGAATTCTGATAGTGGTGAGGTTGGATTTTTCCCTCAAAATCTTTCAGCAAAGATGGGGTTGTTACAGGTTGCTGGGATAAGAGTACACGAGTTGCAGTTAGTGTGTAAGATGGAGAGCTCTGCAGTAGTTCTCAGTCCTATGGAAATTATTTCATTTGCTGAAATCGGGTGCTGGGGAAAAGGTCTCCTTGTGTTTCACTGTAGTGAGCCCATTGTGCTGCTTTGATGATGAATCAGGCTCCTGAACTGAATCGAGAGCAAAAACCTTGTTTCATATCGGTGCAACCAAACTCGATGCGGCCCATGAGCGATTAGTGTGAGCGCAGCAGGAGATCGGGGAGCACTGGTCTGTACTGGAAGGTCTGTGTCAAATGCCAAACTGTCCCAATTGGGGTGTTATTTGGTGCTTCTGGTTCTCAGTACACAGGGATGCCCGGCAAGCATTGGTGTCAGGTGCTAAAAAGGAAAATCCCCAAAAGCTTACGTGTATGAATTTTCCTTGCGTTAACCTTGAAATTCCGCTCAAATTCGATCATCATGCACAGCCTGTCCTTGCATTACTGCTGATAAAAGAGACTGTGTAAATGTCAGCTTTGGGATGTCTTAATTTACGGAGCTGCAATTGTTTGATCCTTGGAAAGGCTAACACGACATCTCATTTTTTCCTTGAAATATGCCTGATTTTGGGAGGGGCTACAGACCGCAGATTAAATCTCCACTTTGTCAAATCATGCGAGGATTGTACGTTACTTTGAGAGCAGTTTTCACATCCGGAAAGCTGAGCACATGCCAGGCTGCTCAGTACTCTGCAGCAGCAAACCCAAGGAAAGTATGGGAATGGCAGGACCCCGTTAGTTGTTTTAATTTCATACAGCAGGCATGGTCTTGCTGAGTTTCCACAGGAATTTTACCAGCGGGACACAGGTTTGGAGATTGCAGAGCTGAGGGCTCTCAGGTCTGGTGTTTGGGTCTTTCTTAGCCTGGACAGCTGGAACGACAATTCAGCTCAAAGTGAGGGGCTGGGGAAAACCCCTCTCAACCTGAAGGATGAAAACAGAGAAAAAAGTTACTGTTCAAGAAGAGAAGAACAACTGCTGTCTAGGGACTGGAAGAGTTTCTGATGTCTTCAGCAACTGAGAGAAGCCTTTTGAGGACCTGGGGCAGTAAATACTGGCATTGGCATATGGGGTAAGATACAGATGCCTAAGCTCTTTTACCTGCTTCTCCTCCTTAATTTACCTCTGTCTCCCCCCTAAAGTGAGCATGAAGGGAAGCTGAGGATGTCTGTTCGATTGGAAACTTGTGATTGGAAATATTTCTTGCCCCAAATGGTAGTGGATAATGGGAATTCTCTGTAAAGTAGCATGGGTGGGGAAGAAAAGGAAGAATTTAATGCTTGTACTGAAACAATTTCAGTAGCACTAAAAAAGGTGCAGAGTCATTCATTGAACTGACAGAGAAGTTGATCCATTGGAGTGAAAGTTTTAAATTTGCTCTTGTTTTAGCATTGCCAGATTCCAGCGCAACTGGAATTGTTACGTTAATGCAAGTACTGCAAAAAATTATTAAGCAGTGTTTCAATCCGTGCCCTGAGATCATGGGTTCTTTTTTAGCAGGTAGAGTGCGTATTCTTCGTGCCTCTGCAAATATCCAGGGGTTTCATTTCTCAAGCTTTTATTTGAATAGGAAATTGGATGCAGTGGGCAGGTGCAGCTGACTGCCAGCATTGATAATGTGTCTGTGTAGACTGTCTTCTAGCTTAAAAAAAAGGAGAAAAAACCCCGTGTTATGATTGTATGTGTCTGGAGATGAGCAAACAGGTGTTAGTCCTTGGGGAAACTATGGCTTCTGCTAAGTGAGCAGTGCTTGCCAGGAGCAGTCTGTGAGCCCCCAGTTGCTGGCACCAGTTGGGAACCAGCAGTTGAAGCGAGACGGAAGAGGGAGCTCTCAGTGCAGCGGTAGAGGAGGGGAGCTGGGGGCTCTGCAGCACAGCCGGCTGAAGCACGACTCCGCTTTGCTTTTAGATTAGGAGGGAAAATCTGTTTCCAGTCTGTCCCGGTTATTGCTTAAAGCCACTACTGACCTGGATTTGAACTGGTCTCCGAAAGGGTAAGAGGCTCGCTCTCCCTTTGCCAGTCCCCAGAGGCAGGCGGTTGCTCCCAGCACGGATTCGAAACAAATCCTGGCCTCAAGTCATCAGCCTTAGGTTTCGGTTACTCTGCTGCTAGATGGCAATTTAAAGATTTTGCTTTCCTCCCCACTCTCCCTGTACCCATTGCACCCTATTCTTCCTTTGGCCATATAAATCCAACTAAATCTTCTGAAAGGAGATTATGAACTGGTAGATTTTAAACAGTGTAGAGCCTTAAGAGAAGGAAACAAGGTGGATATTCACATTCCAAATCTTTTCCCCGCAATTGCACAGTAGACAGAGCCATCCTGAGCTTAATCTGCTTCTTCAAAGGAAGATTCCAAAGGCAGTCGCTCTTGAGCAGGATATTTTCTTCTTCTTGCTCCTAACACTCACTAACATCTGTAGCTGCTGTTGTATCGGCTGCTTACTGCTGTATTCTTCCTGCCATTTAGTGCTATATTATACCTTCAGTTTTGTTACAAAATCCTTATTGACTTCAATGGGCTTTGTGTCAGAGAAGACCTCAATTGCTGTTTTCTACCCTTTGGCCTGAATTCTGGTGCACGGAGGTGCACACACACTCCTTATTCGTGGAGTAAAGAAGTTGTAGGATAGCTGAGCAGCAGGCCCTGATCTCTCTGGAATTTCTTCTGAAGTTCTTGGATTTTTTTTTTTTAGCGTTTGTCGTTTGCTCAATGTTTTCATGGA
>NW_009714433.1:29330-35555 GCF_000703405.1 Apaloderma vittatum
GATGGCTGCAGGGCATGGCTGTGGTGTCTGGTGAGCTCTGCCATCTGGTTGTGGTTAGCTGGCAATTTCTGCTGACTATTAAGAAAAAAACCCAACAGACAAATATTAACAAAACACTGACTGTTAATTAATGCAAATGTGTGTATTTCTGCTGTTGGTTTGTCTTCCAAGACCCCTTGGATTTCTTGTATAAGTCTCCTAATGCATCCTCTCCAGATGCTATGTTATGATCTGCTAAGAGCAAGTATTTTTTTAAAACAGTACTTAAACAGTGTGGTCCATTTCTCTTTCATTTTCCTAAACGTTGTTATAGTAATAAAAAAAAAAAAAGTCCGAGCAAGAGCTACGGTCATATTAGGAAACTCCTAGAGGTTTCTTTAGCAATGTTGAGATGGAGTGGATAGCACAACGTGTGCAAAGACTCTCTGTCATTGCCCTATTGATTTTTTATTCTTTGCAATATTTAGTAAAGCTGAGGTGTGGTGGATGAGGCTTTCAGAGAGGGCTGCTGATCTAAGGTCTTTACTTTGCTTCTGGACAGCCCAGTCTGGAATAATTAGAAGAGTCTGAGCTGTAAACTTGGAGCTGCCCTCACATGTGGGGGGCTGAAACCAGGTAAGTCAACTCTCGATCGCCCCCAAGAGATGGCTCTAGTTAACTTGGACAATGTTCTTGCAGCGTGCGGTCTCCTTTCTTTCCGTGTGCTTTGCTGACTTGGGGCCAGTGTGAGGAAGCCGCCAAGTACTATTAAAAATGTCTTTGGCAGCCTCAGATTCCCAGACTCTGATGACTTGGCTAAGCTAATTTATCCCGTTCCTTATCTGCCCCATCCCTCTGCTGAACGTTCAGTATGGAGAACGTTCTTGGAGACAACATCAACTTTCTCTTCTCTGGTTTAAAAAAAGCCTAAGAAAGAAAAATCCTTTCCTGAGACCAGTAAGGTTCCCTCCTGCATTGCTTGTGGGCTTTTTCCTATTTTTATTTTCAAGTCTTGTTTGTGCAGGGGTGGGCAATGTCTTCTCTTATTCTCACCTGGTTTGAATCAATATAATGACCTTCACTGAAGCTATAATTACCTTGGGCAGGGATGCATCAAGCCTCAGAATTTTTGATGTGTCCTCAGCCTGAGGTGAGGACTCTGTATGTGGTGTGTTTTTTTTTTTTCTTCCAGACCCTTTGCAACTGTAATTCAGTTTAAATCTGTGGGGATCACTTTACACTAATAAAGGAGGTAGGTTAATATCCCTTCTGTCCTTGGCTTTACTGCAGACGGTAGCAACAAGGGGCCTAATTAGTGTTTGGGTTTGTTGGTTACGGAGGTTGCTCCAAGAGAAACTGGACTGGCACCGTGAAACTCATTAGACTTCAGTCTTCCAGCATCGTGTTTTTATATTGAAGAGAAAAGGAATCTAGCAAGAGGGAAGTCGAGGGAGTGCAAAGTAGAATCCTCATTAGAGTAATTAGCGTAAGTCATTATTTGCTAGAAGCCTCAAAGGGCCACATTCATTCTAAAGAGATGCCAAGGGTATGGCTGAGCGTAGCGACGACGTCTGTCTTTGGGAGGGGAAGAAGGGAGAGCGGTGTTTGCTGCCCAGTTTTGCTTATGTTTTCTGGCTTAGGTGATGCGTGATCCTATTAAGTTCGGTATCACTAATCCTCTTTCATGGTACTAATTTCTTGCCATTATCTTCACTTGGCTTCTAATTTTCCTTATGGTATTCTTCCACTATCCTAATGTTTAGTGAGTAGCTTGAAATATTTCTCAAGTATCCTGTAGGAAAAATCCTGGCAGTGTCCCTGGAAGGAAAAGGAATCGCTGGCAGGGCTGAGAAAAAGTCTCCTAATAAAACCTTTTGCTGTTAGTGGCATCTCCTGTGGGTAAATACTGTATTTCCATTTCTGAAATTCATCTTGCGCCGTGTTTTGTGCTAAAGCTGAGTTATGTTGCCTCGGTGAATATTACCAAGCAGCTTTGCCAGGGGACTTGTTGCACCTGGAATGACTAAAGGACGAAGGGAGATGATGGGGTAGAGAATGAAGGTAATCTGCCAAGGCCCTGGAACGTGTTCCTGCTCCTTGGGCAGTTCGAGCGGGAGGTGTGGACTGGGTCACCCTTCGCGTTGCTCTGGTCATTGTGAATGTGCCCTTGAGGCTGGTGCACGACCTCTTGCTCTTGTTGCAGGCCAAAATTCCTTGTGGATAAACCTTTTGCGTGTCCAGGATATGGTTAGAAACAAGTTGGGGGTTTGGTGTTTTGCAGAGGTGGGAGAATAGGTTTGGGTTTGGTTTTCATTTGTTTTTTTTGCCAGTAAAGCATCTTCGTTGGTGATAGAGCAGCCTTTAGCTAATGCTTTAGCCACTGTAAAAATTACAGTACAAGTGATGTTAAAGATAATGACTGAAGAAACCTAATTTGTCAGGCAGTATTTCCCCCTCTGCTGTCCTCTTAACATCTTTGTTATGAAGAGAACAGATACTGTGAATGCAGTACGATAGCATTTGGAAAGGCTCAAAGTGCCGTATTTTGACCTGGAGATGAAAAGTGGCAAATGCATGCGTCAGATACATGTGAATAGTTAAGCTACCTTCCGTTTCCACAGCTTATTAAAATCATTAAAATACGGCAGTAATTATGATACTTTGACTGGTATGTTTATATCAACCCCAGGGATCTCAGTGTACCTGAAGAAGGATTAAGCTGTGATGGGAAGGATTGCAGAAGGTTAGCAGTGCTTCTTCCTAACATCCCAGCGTGAAACTGGAGTTTTGTCATCTTTACCATACGTCTGTTACTGTTTTAAGTGCAGGATCTGACCCATGGAACCCCAAAAAGGTGATACTTTGTTAAATGTTTTTCGATTAGAAATTGAAAATTAAATCAGCTTATATTCAAAAGTGCACAGCTTCTCATGAGAATCGATTCTCTGTCACCTGAGACAAACTGAAGAGCATGTTTGTCCCTGTGGATCCTTGCAGGTTTAAAATGAAGATGATGGGCTAGAATATTGCCTGAGGGGGAGACTTAATCTTTTAAATCAATGTTCAGGCGTCCTTGCAATGACATTATGTTATTTATTCTCTGTTATTTGGCCTGAAGATATCTCTAGGTGTGTTTTCACCACAGGTTTTGACAAGTGAGATTCTAGATAAGCAGGAACAGAGCTCTGACTTTTGACTCGGGTCACACGTAGTGATAGAGATTTTTTCCAAAAGTCTTGGTGTCAGAACTTCAGTTGAGGTTGTGCTTTCCGTGGGGTTCGCTGCTTGTAATTGGTAGAATCGTTTACTGGCTCTGCTACATTTGGGGTATTATTTCAAAGGCCTGAATTTTCAGAAGGGTCTTCTGCTTGTGCTAATGGAAACGGATCTGTCATAAAGGACGTTTCTCCAGTGGCAAAATGATCTCTCAGGCTCAGCACTTTGGACATTTTTCTGCTCCACTCATGTAGATCACAGCAATGAGCATAACTCACCTAATTTCTGATAGGCAACAATATACAGATTTCCGTGGAAAGCAGCAGAAAGATTCCTGTTTGCTTCTATCAAGCCTGGAAAGAATGCTTTTGTTCCCGAGTTGCTATTTGATCTCATCCTCCCAGCCAGGGAGCCTGGTAAGGAATTTAACTCTCAGATCTGTGTGTCTTAAAGACTTTGGAAGGGAGGGAGGGAGGGGAGTTCGCTCTCATGAAGAGCCCTGTCCAGCTCCGTATCGGGATTTTCACGCATTGGCAAAGCAATCAGTGTAATTCTTCTTCAGCACAGATTATGCTGTAAAAGAAAAAACCCTGACATCATTGATTTGGTTTTGTAATAAGATGACAAGTTTGTAATGATCACCGTTTTCGGAGATTAAAGAAATGTACTTTTCACTTCTCTGACCTTATATCAATATTTTTCTTCGACTGTTTTGAACACCTTGATAGATTTTATCTTTTTTTTTTTTTTTGAGAACAATAACTAAGGGAAAAGCTAGATCTGCCGTTGACCATGAGCGCATCCCTTACCTTCTATTTCCATTTTACCTGCAAAGGGAGGTCGCTCCTGAGCCTTGCTTGCATTAGGAAAGCAGCAGATGTGCCTTACCCTCGTTAACAGCTGATTGAACCTACTCTGGGCAAGAACAGCCGTGACTAAACTGTTAGCTGCTCCGAAATAACTCGGCCCTTTTTTAGCCGGCACGCAGAACGCGAAATATCGGCAAGCGTGTTTACTAGTTGAGCTGCATCTTGTGGTTGTTGGATGTGATAACAAGTGTGATTCTCATCGCTTTTCTCTGGTGCACTGGTACCTCACTCCTCCAGGATGCTACGGAGAATTCGTCTGCTCCTGAAGTTGAGCAACCTTCAGCTTTATCATACTTGACTGAGGAAACGATCTCTTGAAGTGTCTCAATTAAGGCAGCTTCCCAAACTCGGGTCATCTGGCTCTGCAAATCCCAAGCTCCTCAGACTTCCTTTTCATGTTCAGCTCTGTGTAAATCAAAGCTGCTTTTGCGTGATAAAAGAGCAGATAGGGAATATGTTACTACATCCAAGCTTGAAAATGAAGTTTTTCATCAATTGTTGCAAAACATTGTGAAATGTCACTTTGATGTACTTGGTTTTGTTTTCCAAACTGTTGACAGCCTGAAGCACTTCTACGCCGTAAATTATTTATAACGTTTTTAGTAATAATAATTGTCTAAGTTGTGTTTTACACTGTGGTGTGTGCCAAAGGGTCCTGTAGTAAGCTGGTTGGAATTTTCAAATGCATTAGGCATCTAAATGCTAGTAACACTTCCAGGATTAGATAGTTTTTAGACATTTTTAGGGGGTGGAATAATGGTTTACAGCATTTGTTCCTGTTTTTTAGTGTGTGTGCTGTTCACTAAAGCAGACTTGGCTGTTTATTTCTTTGGGTCTGCTTCTGGTTTGACACTCACAGTTCCCCTGTCAATAGATTTGCTCTGGGTACACATTTATGGTAGTGAACTCTGGACTGGATTCACTGGAGAAAATGCTGCTGAAAATACTGGAACTGATCTCTTAGTTTCTTTTATTCTGTCTGCAGAGGACACAAACCCTTCTTGTCCTTTGCTTTCACTCTTTCTATATTCCGCAATAAAGTTCTGTGAATTTAGGGAATTTAGCTGAAATTCAGGCATTTGTTTTGTGTTCCTGTCACACGTTGTTTCTGCCACAGTTGCTCTCCTTCCCCCCTCAGCGAGTAGCAAACTAAATAAAAGGAGCTTGTGTGAGATTTGGCTCGGCAGCCTGTGCTGGTGCCCGTGCCAGGCACCTTAAAGCTGCAGTAACCCTCCGGGGAGCTCCGAGCTGGGGCTGCTCTGCCTTCAGCCCGTTCTCAGCCTCAGCCCTTCCTTCCTGGTAACCCTTAGGGACTCTGTGCCAGAAGGAAATGAAGAGGGTCTCGTCAGAGTCACTCTTCGTACACCTACTCGTGGATTAGATGATGCTGCACTGGTTGGACTGGGCAGGCAGGTCAGGGGGTGGTGGAAAAGCAGCTCCGGATTGGGATTCAGGTATAGCTTGAAGACTCTGGACAGCTTAAACCTCCCCAGGGCTATTTTTGTCTCTGCTTGGGCCTTCTAGCGGTCTCTGTCCCTGTGGTTCTGTGTCATACACTACACACATCGACAGGGAGGTTTTGCTTCGCATGGCGTTTGTCTTAGTAGAACGTGATAGAGATCAGCTGTTCAAAAAATATCTATGCTAGAATTTAATGCCTAAGTTTAAACTTGCTCCTTCAAAATCTCCTGAGATTCCAACTTCAAAGTCAATCAGACTTCAAGGAGCACACAGAGCACGGGTTTTGGTCATGCCTGGTGGCTTCCATGCACTTCAGCAAACTGCCCAGTTGTTCCACGTCTCGTCTTTTGCAGCGTGCCCTTTACTCGCCAGGCACGTGAAGAAGTGCTTAAATCAATGTTGACGTTTCTTGCTACTGAATTACCCTTTGCTGTTCAAAAATATAAGTAAAAATAGGCTCATATTTTTCAAGATGCCAAAAATGAATCACAGAATCATAGAATGTGTTGGGTTGGAAGAGACCTTTAAAGGTCATCTAGTTGTTGGCTCCTTCTAGGAAACCAACCTGATGGCCAGCAACCATGAAAAGATCTTTCTGTGTAACAACGTTGTAATCCATCTTGCAGCTTTCCCTAAAGGAAAGGCTCTTCTTTCTCCTTCCTTTAATAACTGACCTTGGCTTTGCAAGGAGAGGGGCCTT
>NW_009714434.1:0-7649 GCF_000703405.1 Apaloderma vittatum
AAGGAAAGGGACGCTCCGCAGGGTTGGGGGGGCGGGGTTGACCGCCCCGCGTTCGAGAGCAACCTGGTATATCCCCAAATTCTGCTCCCGTAGCCCCCAGCGTGGGTGCCGAAGGACCCGAGCAAAGCCCGTGGGTTTCTGTCGGTTTGCCTCCAGGACTGCATCATAGGGACGCTGGAAAACTTGCCTTCAGGTATCTTTTAACTAATCACATCACTTCCACCTTTGTGCAGGCATAGCTCTCCGGAGCAGGGAGCACACTTTGTTCCCAAAATGCTCCTCCAGCTCCCTTGGAAGGCAACATTTTGATTTTGAGCAGACGGCCTGCCCCAGAGCTGATGCATTTTAACAGAGCTTCTTTAAAATTCACACCTTCTGTTAACCTAGATTTAATTTGAGTGAGTTTTACTCGGCCAGGAAAGGTGAGACTGGATGCAGAAACTGGTCTCGACATAGGGAATACGAGGCAGGAGCAAGAGCACTCCACCTGGTTTGTGTATTCTTTAACTGCTATTTCTTCTGTTCCCAAAAACCCCTTTCCCTGCTCAATCCCAGGCTTAATCAGAACTGCTCTAATGAACATGGACCGAGAAGCAAAAGAATATTATGAAGTGATTATCCAGGCCAAGGATATGGGGGGACAGCTGGGAGGATTAGCTGGAACAACCACAGTCAACATCACCCTCTCTGACGTCAATGACAATCCACCCAGATTTCCACAGAGTGAGTACCCGTTATGCCAGGACTGGCCGAAAAAAAAAGGGATGCCTGAGTTGTGTGACTGCTCTTTGCTCTCACTGCAGCCATTTTCAAACTCAGAACAGTGACGACTGAAGATGGGCAGAATTTCAGGTTGAAGAAGGAACTCTCCTTCAGAAAACGTCAAGATGGAGCATTCACCACCTTTGTCTTTCAGAAAAAAAAGTTTCTGACCTCCACAATCATCCAGGAGAGAAGAGCTTTTGTGTTCCTAGATTGCTCACGGCCATTGCCTTTGGCTGCTAATTGCTGCCTTGATTCTCTTTTCATCCTATCTCCAAAAGAATGTCTGTCAAATCAAGGACATGTGGCAGTGCTGGAAGTTGAAAGATCCATTGAACAGTCCAGTCAGGCCCCTGTAGGGGAGCATCTGGTAGCTGTGCTGCCAGTGTAGAATGCATTGTCATACAGGCTGCTCTCCAGGAAAGGTTCGTCTAAACCTTGGCAATATGCAGTTACACCCTAAGATAAGTAGCAGCCACAGTTAATGGAGTGCAAAAATAGGCAACTTCATGCTTATCAAAAACATTACTTCATATTCACAAAGGTCAATCTCAAAGATTTGCAACATTTTGCTCCTTATTTTCAATTTATTTTTTTTAGATAAAATTTATCTACGTAATTCTATGCTAATGTTAAAAATCTGACAGAAGCTTTTCAAGTTTGATTGAACTAAATCTTTCCAGAGATATACATTTTTTTTTAAAGAACGCTGATTCTTTGGTGGTGTGGATCAGTCTCAAGCCATTTTGGTTTTGCCATTTTTCTCAACTAGCTGAGAAACTAAAACTCCTGCAGTTCTTTTTGTTGCTGTTCTTTTTGTTCTATTCCTGCATGTTGCACTGCTACATCAAACTATCCCACTTACAAGATCAGCAAGAAGTCTCAACTTCCACTTTTCTTCTGTCAGAGCAACTTACTGATTGCACCATTGCTGATCCTGTTTCGAAAGTGATGTGAATTGTAACTGTTTGATATCAAACTCCTGATTAAGAAAAAATGAGAATAGAACAAACCCTATCCTTGGTGTTATTCTGCCTTATAAAGCTCAATAATTGGTGGAATCAACAGAGAGAGTGCAACAAGGAAGGTTTGAACATAAAGTATAATAGCAGAGGAGTATTTTAGATACAGCATTTATGTTTTTAAAACATGCTTTTAAATAGCGGGCTTGCTGCTAAGCAAATTAGTGATGCATCAAATGCTCTCAGGGTTTGTAGGGAGAAGTAGTATATTTTAATAGAGCAACTGATAAGTTTGGAAGGAACAGGGGAGATTCTGAGCTCCAAAGCCTTGTTCAGGGCTGAAAAGAAGTTCGTGTGGACTTCAGAAAAGATTTGTGGTGCTCAAAACTCTTCTGTTTATTCCCACTGTGCAAGATGATATAATGAAGGTGTCTGTCCTATTAACTCTATTTCATATCCTGCTTTACATCATGGCTGGAACAGCACTGATGTTCCCTGCCTTATTTTTCTAGCTGAAGTTCCCCTTTCCAGGTATGTTGCTGTTTTGAAAAGAACCTGTTCAACAAACCTGTTGATATGACAAACACCTAAATAAAAGTTTCCCAGGCAATATAGTCAGGCTCTGGCTTTTTAAAGGAAATCACCGCACTGTTGCCACTTTGGGAAAGGTACTAGAGAGAACCTGCAGACCCTGCAGCATTGTGGCCCGCCTTGAGCAACTCTTGTGCAGTTTTCGGTTCCTTTTCACAGCATTTTTTTAAACTCTATTTTTTCTTTCCTTGCTACCCTCTCCCTCTCTATGCCAGAGCATTATCAGATGAGTGTGCTGGAGTCAGCTCCCATCAGCTCCACCGTGGGCCGCGTGGTTGCCAAAGACCTGGACGAAGGCATTAACGCGGAGATGAAATACAGCCTTGTGGATGGAGATGGACTGGATGTCTTTGATATTAACACTGATCCTAACTACCAAGTTGGCATCATAACTGTGAGAAAGGTAGTAAAGTTTCCTTTTTGTAGTAATTTATACAGCTTAGAGTCCTGGCTACATTTTATGTGTGCAATGTTCCTTACTCCTGTAGTAGCTTGGTTCCCATTACATCACAGTAGCCCCTTTCCCACTATAAAAAGCAATTTCTTATAACATTCATTGCTAAAATATGAAAGCAGGCTGTATTCCTAGGAGCAGCCTTTAAAAAGTGGGGACAGCATTAGCATAAACATGTCTTTTCCCACCAAAGGAATGTTCTAATTCACTATTTATCTCTTTAAATATTCTCTGTAGCTTAATTATCCTACAATGCAAGAAATTAGATCAATATTTGCGTTTGAACTGTGTACATTTTTCACTCCGGTGTCCCACAAACAATAATAAAGCATGCCTTAGAATTATTTATAAACCAATAAGACCTAGGCAGTTTTTTTTAATTGCTGCTTGAAGATCCATAAATGCTAATTAGACTAGAAGAAGCTGTCTCTAAAATGGCAGCTGTGAAACTGCTAGTGCTCTGTACCTCAGGCTATGCAGAAAGGCATAGAGTATTTTGCTTAGACTCCCTGCTATAGGCTATTTATTCTACAATCTTACATAAATGCTAGAAGTTCAACTCTGTTTCTAGGTTATGAAATTGTAGCCATATTTCTGCCTAAGCAGATCGAGTGTACTAATAAGGGAACATAGTCTCCATTTAGATCGACTGGGACTAAATTGTGCACTGAAATGGAACAGCACGTGGGAGAGATTTGACCCTGCAAGCCTCTATGCCCTACAGCAAAGTATTTAAGCATGTCTTTATGGTCATCTTTCTCCAACTCTTGTTTATAAGCACTATTCCCTCAAGTTGAGCATGTTTTCTGGAATGAAATAGATGTTGAATGCGAACTCTAATGTAATTTTTCACTTATTTATTGATGTAAGAAGCTAGATTCTTTGGATTAAATTTGTCAGCAAGCTTGATTTTTGTTAATATGAATACAGTTTTACCAGATTTTGATGTATGTCAGGAGGCAAAGATAAAAAATAGTGCTATCAATAATACCAGCTACGTACTGGGATCAGGTACATACTGCTCAGTCCACCTATTGTATGTAGATGTTTGTAAAATTCTGTATATGCCTGTAGCTTTTTGTAATGTTATTATTATCAAGAGCCAAATATTGAGAAAGTTGTCTTTTGATTCCACCCGAGAAAAAAAAAATTCAACTATTGTTGATAGAAAGGGATATCAAAATTGGAAAGGAGGAGGGGAAGAGAGAATTTCTAAACCCAGAAGGAAATATTCTTTGAAAGGAAGCAAAACTTTCCCTTTCATTTTCCTAGACAGATTTCCCATACAAACACTTCTGCCACAGATAGCAAAAAGTCAGAGGTTGCAGATAAGACCGCTGCCTACCTGCCTGTGACACTCATACCCCAGTGACAGCCTCTCCCTTCTCCCTGCCTTCCCTTCCCTGCTGCCCATGGGAGCCAGGGTGGTGGGTAACCCCCCCAGCACTGAGCTCAATATCCAGGAGAGCTCCTCCTGCCCAGATACTGCCCCGTCAAGTGCTTTCTGCAGCGACGTTTGCTAAATCCTGCATGGTGCACCTCTTGGTTTCTGTCATGCGGAAAGCCATGGTCGCTGATGAGTCCAAAGCAAACTGAGGGTGTCTGAACTCAGGAGCATCAAAAATGTGATGGCCTTGCATGCTTGTTTGATTTCCTCGTTTTTTTTCTAAGTAGGTGATTAAGTCCTTTCCTAATGCAGTTGTGGTTTATAGTTATTAAGCGTTTCTGTGATTTAACTGCTCTTTTTATGACTTAGCTTTTTCATGTACGTGCAATGTTACTCACAGTTTTCTTCACACAAGAAAACATGAGCTATAATGGCCTCTTTCTTAGTATATGTTTATGCAGCTTTGCATCACACATTCCTTGCCAGATGGACAATAAGCATTGCTTGACTGTGTAAATAAATTTTATTGCTAGTTTTACAGTGCATTAATATGCGACTGGTAGACCATAATGGCTCTGCAGTAATGGGTAATATGTTTGTAGATCTAGCTAAATCCTTGCTGACAGTCCTTGCTAAATCCAATGCTATGCCTGCAGTAGTTGCTGATTTACCAGGTGGCACCAAGAGCAGCAGAAGCAAGTTTCAGCGTCGCTGTGCCTGCTGCCACAGGCTGCACGGTTCATAGTGTATCACTGCACAGCATCTCCAGTAAGACTGGACCATCATATCCCCAGCACAAGAAAACCCGTTCCCATTCCAGTCTTCATTCCTCATCCCTGTGTACTAAATGCTGAGTTTTAGGCTTATAATTTCAAGAATTCCAGTCGTCCATCAGGCATTCCTACACAGGATGCCGGTACTGGTAACTTCACTGTGAAAGTGTGAGCTTTTGTATGTCACTGTAGTGCTTCCACTTCTGAAGAGAAAAGCTGTTGTGGGAGCAGACAAGTGCTGAAGCCTCCACTGAATGCAGGGACTGTTTTGAGGCCATAGCATATACTCCTGCCATGCCTGAGCATGTAAAACTTCAGCTGATGTTGTTTAAACTAATAAATGTCATGGCTGCATAGTAGGGTGGCTACACTGTTGAGCAGGGCAGAAAGGAGATGAGTTATGACTGGCCAAGGAGGACTTCACTGCTACAGTAACGATCTTCACATCTTGGACTTCCAATTGCTTTGGCATCCTCCTTCTTCTCTATTTTCTTGCCCATCTCCTTGCCTGAGTCTGGAGGTAGGTGTTCAAAAAGAAAGAGCTGAATAGGAAAAGCGAAGGTAGGTAGGAAAGGTAGGTAGATAGGAACAGCAGTGATCTTACTGAAGCGAGGCTGTACGTGGCAATCCCACACATGTCACTCAAGTGCCTTTGAATGAATGAATGAAGCCACATGTTTTGAAAGAC
Organism: Apaloderma vittatum; assembly: GCF_000703405.1. Taxonomy (NCBI): domain Eukaryota; kingdom Metazoa; phylum Chordata; class Aves; order Trogoniformes; family Trogonidae; genus Apaloderma; species Apaloderma vittatum. The sequence goes on from NW_009714434.1 coordinate 5,618, forward strand.
ATTCGTGTAACAAAAAGGAGTATGTCCCAGTGGGTGACCCTAGGAATTGGGCCGTTTCTTTCCTGGTACAAAGTTTGTCTTGCTTAGGATCTGTGCCAGCTAAGGAGATCTGGTTGTGCTGCTTTTCAGCATTAAAGTTCCCCAGATTGTGCAAGTAAATGGTTGTGACCACTTGACAGCATTGACATCGCTTGTAACTTCTGACTGCAACTTGAGAAGTATGACTGTGTTCTGTGTAAGGTGTACTTCATCTGGTGAAGTTTATATTTTATATATTTTAGACTGATCTTTCCATACTGCCATTCTGCTTGGCCAGATGCTTTTAGTCAATCTCATCAAGATGGCTAAATTGCACGTTAAATATGGAATTCTGCATTTAGTTCTAAGTGTCTTTTGGAGAGGCCTTATTTTCTTCAGGGATATGCAAAAAAGAAAAGGGAAAGAAGATGATAAATGTATTAATTGAGAGGTTCAGTGTCAGCATTAATTATTTCTGTATCTATGTTCACCAAATAAATAGTTTTATCTAGATAGGAAATCAAACTCATGAAACTACTAACAGAGGAAGAAAAAGAGCCATTCCCACTCTCTGCTTCAAATAATACTTGAGTATTTCATGCAAAGTGGAAGAACTTCCACAGGAAGAGGTCACGGATACCTCATAATACTTTAAAATTAAATGATTCTCTAGGCAGGAAGGAGATTCAAATCCAGCACTCAGCCCACCTGGATTGTGAACCTATTTTTAGGACACTTAGAATAATAGAATAAAAGAAATTTTTAGGTTGGAAAACACCTTTAAGATCACCAAGTCCAATCATTAATGTAGCACTGCCAAGTCCACCACTAAACCGTACCTTTAAGCACCACATCTACATGTCTTTTAAATATCTCCAGGGGTGATGGCTCCACCACTTCCCTGGGCAGTCTGTGTCAATGCTTAGTAACCCCTCCCATGAAGAAATTTTTCCTAACATCCCATCTAAACCTCCCCTGGAGCAACCTGAGGCCATTTCCTCTTGTCCTGTCACTTGTTACTAGGTTGAACAGACAGATCGCCACCTCTCTAGAACCTCATTTCAGGTAGTTTTAGAGAGTGATATGGTCTCCCCTCAGCCTCCTTTTCTCCAGACTGAACAATCCCACTTCTCTCAGCCACTCCTCATAAGACACATTCTCGAGACCCTTCACCAACTTCATTGCCCTCCTCTGGAACTCACTTAAGCACCTCAATGTCCCACTTGTAGTGAGGGGCCCAAAAGTGAACACAGGATTTGAGGTGCAGCCTCCCCAGCACTGAGTACAAGGGGAAAATCACTTTCCCTGTCCTGCTGGTCACACTGTTTCTGACGCAGGCCAGGATGTTGTTGGCCTTCTTGTCCCCCTGGGCACACTGCTGGCTCATGTTTAGCCAGCTCTTGATCAACACCCCCAGGTCCTTTTCCACCAGACAGCTCTCCAGCCACTCCTCCCCAAGCCTGTAGCACTGCTGGGTTTTTGTGACCTAAGTGCAGGACCTGGCTCTTGGCCTTGAACCTCATACAGTTGGCCTGAGCCCATCAGTCCAGCTTATCCAGTTCCCTCTGCAGAGCCTCCCTACCCACCAGCAGATCAACACTTCCACCTAACTTTGTGTCATCTGCGAACTTACAGATAGGAGGTGAAAAAAAAACACTTCTAGGAAGGATGGATTACTGATAGAAACTGGAACAGGAAGAGAGGCTGAACATGACCCCTGCTCCCACCAGAGTCCTTTAGCAGCTTGGCACACAGGGGTCTCTGGAGACAAGACTCTGATCTGCTTAGGGAGAAGACAAGATGATAACTGGGACCTCCACCCCACGTGAGTGTCCTTGTCCCTGCAACCAGGACCCATTTCTGAGGAACCGACTCTTCATTTCTTTACCTGATTTTCAGGTGCTCCCATTCTTCCTGTTTCTGCCTGCATTTTCCTCAGAGTGGCATGAAACACACTGCATGAATCATAATGCAGTGGCCACTTTTTTATTTTCATTTCAGCCGGAAGAGGGCA
>NW_009714434.1:7680-24182 GCF_000703405.1 Apaloderma vittatum
ATTCTGAAGTGATCTGCAAATAATTCTCCTGTCTTTTTCAATTCAACTGTCAAATTAAAAAAAAATATGTGTAGACAGTGCCATTTCTAATACTGGTATCACTTAATGCTTTGTCTCCATCTGCAAATATTTACCTTTGTTACCCTTATGATTAAAAATCATAGTAAAGATTTATTTTTTAAAAAAGGTGCATCAGTTTATATTAGAGAGCATCTTTTACTTCTGAAAATTCAAATTAAATGGCCCAAATCATATTTCTCAGTGTGCCTAATGCTAGATATATTTTTTCTCCTCAGCCTTTAAGTTTTGAGAGCAAGAAAAGCTATACTTTGAAAGTAGAGGGTGCCAACCCCCACCTGGAAATGCGGTTCCTGAACCTCGGTCCGTTCCGTGACACCACCACTGTCCATATCAGCGTGGAAGATGTGGATGAACCTCCCGTGTTCGAGCCCAGCTTCTACTTTGTGGAAGTGCCCGAGGACGTGGAGATTGGAACCACCATACAGATCATTTCTGCCAAGGACCCAGATGTGACCAATAACTCCATCAGGTCTGTCCTCTCTTTGTGTGTTTGCCCAGGAGCATTTCTCCCCTGTATGTCCGGTTGGTGGGGTGGTGATGGGGCTGAAACAGTGCTGGTGGGAGGGAGTAGCCAGTAGTAGTCATCAGTGGGTTTAGTCAAACCAGATCTCATACACTGATGGGCTCTGCTACAACTGTTAAAGCAATGCAGGAGCTCACCCTTGGCTTTTCTGTGGTATGGAGAATGTCTGCATCTAGCCTTGCAATAAGCTGGTCTGGCATGTCCTGACAGCGCACATCAAAACCAAACCCCAGACTCTTGTGCCTTTGCTGACACAAAAGCAGAGGGCATCACAGAGAAGCTGTTGTCATACCAAGGGGGAAGTGATCCACTTGCTTCTCCTTTCTCCCTCTTCTGAATCAAAGCCTGCCTTTTCCAACAGCTCAAATACATAGCTACTTTTGGAGTAGACTGAATGCATACTAATAAATATTCATGAACCACTAAATTATATAGGGTCTGGTCAAAACTGCAGTGTTAGATATTCCCATAAGGAGTTAAAGCTAAAGGTGTATTTACAGCCATGGGAGCTTCATAGCTGCAACTCAGCAAGGAGCCAACAAAGCAGATTTGTGTGATCACGCAGCTCTTTTCCTTGGTGGCTGCCAAGGAAAAGCCCAGTTTATCACAGAAGACTGTTTTTCTCCAAGGCCAGCCCATGTACTAATTTTTACAATCTGCAGAATCTCCGAGTGATGGCAAGTTAATAATCCCAGCAGGTCAGCTGCTTCTCTTATCTGACACGAGCATTGGATGTTGAGCTGCTGTTTGCCTAACCTTGCATCAGTCCAACTTCTGAATCGACTGTGTTTGGGAACAGTCCTGGGAAATACAGGAGGGAGTCAAAACATCAAGTATTCAGAGTTTTTGAAGAAAGCAAAATCTATACAAGCAACTCTGTGGGCTTCAGCTAGGAGATCTAAGCAGACAGAAAGCCTGTTCTTATTAATACTGCTTTCTGGGTTGCTGCTCTATTTTTTTTCATCTCTCCTACCTTAATACACCTACCTTTTCTACCTACATTATAAGGTTATACTTCTCATGGCATTGTCTCAGTTTCTTCAGTAAAACTGTTACACTGTCTGCATCACAATTTCATTGCCCTAAACTTTTTTCCATCCGCATCCTATTTTGCTGCTCACTGTCTAGCATTATCCAAACACTCCAGGCTTTGTGCTAATCTGCTTAAAATAGTATAAGAATAATTCTGCAGACTATCAGAGGGTAAAAGTGTTCGTTGTTATTTTTAATGATGTTTTCCTTAGGTTTCTTCAGAGCTTTCCAGTGACTACCCTTGATGAACCAGCATGCTATAAAGCACAGAACGTGTCATCAAAGATAATTAAAGAAGGAAAACCCAACCAAAAAAAAAATTCCTAATTAGCAGACTTCTTTGTGGCTCTATTCTTTCCCAACTTTCTTCCACTTTTTCTTTCCATCTTCCTCCTTTCACACTTTCCTTGTTTCCTCCTTCCTTCCCTCCTTCCTCCTATACACCTTGTACAGAAAAATATAAATGATTGGGGTAGAGGAAACAGGATAAAAAAGAATAAATACCATTTGTAATGCTACCTAAAATGCAGATATTAAGAATTGGCTCACCTTGCCTCTCACATGGTCTTCTCCATCCATGCCAACTCCATGCAGTATCGGTCTGGTAATGTTTTACATTTCTTCTGCATTCATTTTGCACAGAGCATGGCAAGATCAGAAAACCAAAACTCTAGATACATATTTTGTTACACAAGCTGAAATCCATCTGAAACTAAAACTGTGGTCTGGCCTCTCCTTTTGCCATTTTTTCAAGCATGGAAAAGGCAAGATGTATTTCGGAAGGGGAACTTTCAAGTCCTTATTTTCCCATCATCTGGTATCTGGGCTTCCACACTGAGAAATTCGGATGGCTGGAAGTATGCTATAATTTTTGTTAAGTGATTCAGGAAGATTACCTGAAAGGTACAATGGAAACGAGTGTGAAGGAACAGATATTATTAACAGAACTTAAGTGCAGAATCCAAAGACTCCAGCTGTGCTTCTTGACATTGGTTATTAATACTGCACCTCTAATCACAAGGCCATATTCAATTTCAGATTGGCCTTAAACTGTCATTATAGCCCTCATACAAGAATAATTATTATAGTGAAACATAGCAACACTCGTACTTATTTCCTAAATAAATCAAATGCCTCAGAAATCTCTTTATTTAAAAAGAGATGGGAAGGTTCAGGTAGGAAAGGGAAGCAAACCTGCCATCCCACCCTCTTTGTTTTTTCTGAAAAAAAAAGTGTAAAAGAATTGTCCAACAACATAGCTTAATAGTATTTTATATCCCAGTGTAATAAGTCCCCAGGTAAAGATCAGGCTGTCATGCTTGTTCCAGTGAATGCATTTGTGCAGAAAGGAGAAAATTCTGCTTTTGTGCAGAAAGGAGAAGAACAAGCCCTATTCATCATCAGTTAGGACCAGTGCTTTCAATTTCCATCAACTCAGAAGAAAGAACCAACAAAAATGAGAATGAGTCTGGGCTCTGTTCTAGGCTGTGGCATTTACATAAGCACATGTGCGCCTTTTGGTAAAGGATCACCTGCCACACTAACATGGTTAGCCAGGAAGGCAACTCATACAAACTGCTAAGACCAGGTGCATATGAAGGGTCCTAGGTCACACACCCTGTGGAATGGTCCCTCTGACCAAGTACAGAAGTGATAGCTGTCAGTCAGCTGCCTCCCTGCCTGAGTTTTCTGCCCTGCAGGCACCAGCACACTCCCTTGCTCAGGGGTATGAGAAGCTGACATGGTATTGGCCAGGCAGGTTCAGTAATTATGATGGATCAACCTCGCCATGGGGGGCACTTTTCTGGGTGGCTGATAGGAGAAAGCCAGTCATCATCTCCTTTGTGCTGACATGGCTTGATCAGGAGGATGGTCCAGGGTGCAGGTAGAGTTTATTCCCCTGAAGAAGCAGAGACTACAAAAGCATGAGGAAGGGAACAGTCCCTCCTCATCAGCCTAAGTTCCCAGAGAATAAGCTGATATAAAGTGATTTTCATGACATAATTATTTTGCTTAGAAAAAGAAATCATACTTCTCACTGACAGATTTTCTCTGCAAAACAAACGTTCCTGTGTTGAGCTGTGCCTCGCTTTGAGGCTTCTTTCTCTAAATTTACCTGTTGTCCAGCCCTAATCCAAGTAGTCCTCACCATTAAATGCCATCAGGCACTAGGAATTTATCTCAGTGTTTTGAGCATCTCACTCTGTATGTGTACTAGTCAATGGAGCACATCACTCAGTTGTGGAAGAGTGTGGATCTGCTGTGCATGACAGTATTCCCATGGCTGGCGTGCATTGTTGTCTGACACACAGTTTTCACAAGGGCTGCAAAATATTTTAATATGTACTCTTGCAGATACTCGATTGACAGGAGCAGTGATCCAGGAAGGTTCTTTTATGTCGACATCACCTCAGGAGCACTGATGACGGCAAGACCTCTTGACCGGGAGGATGTTTCTTGGCACAACATCACTGTGCTGGCCATGGAGCTGAGTAAGGAGAATGCAAACTGTACATAGATTAAAGAGATCCAATAGACAAAGCAGGCTGAGAGACCTGAATTCAGCAATTCAAATGTTCTTTTGCACTGAGTGGGAAGCCATATTATCTCGATTACTCTTCTGACACCAACAAGCGAATACTGCATTTTATTTATTTTTTTATGTTCCTATTCACAAGGTGGTGGGTGGAGTAGAGGCTGGCAATTTTATGCATAGCACTGCTTTCTCAGTTTATTAGTATTCCAGGGATTTAATTAAAACCCTTCCTGATGCATTTCTGGAAGAGCTCTATCTCTTCAAGAGGGCTGAGCACCTAAAACAGACACTGCAAAGGTTGCACAGCTGCCAGAGCTGCAAGTTCTACCTGGGAGGATTGTGTGGTGCAGGGACAGGAGGCAGCAATGATCCTGCAATGCTGGGTCACTAGTTGAAACGTTCTCTGGTTCAGGAGCAAGTAAATATCATCACCATCCACTTGCTGTTTAAGTAATTTGGGCCAGAGTGCTTTGGGATCTTCTAGGATGCGGAACTTGTTATGCTTTTAGGTTTTACAGTGAGCTAAACCTCAGCTCAGGATTCATCCATGCCAAGTATTTACTGAAGCTGTGAGAGCAAGGAAATGCTGATAATTGCATAGTGTCAGCATGAAAAAAATTGGCTGAGATTGAAATACTAACGGATGTGAGTTTCATAAAGGAATTTGGGATATATAAGCAAATAAATAAAAGGTTCATCTTCACCTGAAATCTCTTTGGTCCACGTACCTTTTACTCAAGGTCTTGGCTCATCTGCTGAGGGGCAGCAGCTTTCCAGAAGTTGTTGCCAACAGCTGAGCCATTCCTCAAGTCTGAGAGAGCTCTCTGCACATCCAGGCTGCACCAGAGATATCAGGCAGTTGGAGAGGAAAAAAGTTGCAATAAACTTGTCCAAAATGCAATCAGCCAACTCGAAGTTAGCACAGGGAGTATTTCACAAGAGTCACGGTGACTCTGCCACATATTTGCAGGCTATTCAAGCACATGATGTCTTTCTGTCCCCTTTTTAGTAGTGAGCAGGCTTGGTGACGTGATAGGATCTCACATCCTTCTATTTTGCTGCTAGTTTTATTTTCAGTCACCTATGGCTGTTGCAATTCCATGTAAATCCACATATGCACCGTAGCAGCACCGGAGGGTGAGATCCATATGAAGGCATATCTTCCTTTGACTCATCCTCCATCAGTCCTCTATCAGTTTTGTTCTGTACATGTGCAGCACAATATTATAAAATATATAAAATGTCTATAATATATATTTATATGAATATGTGGATATTTATATTTTGTATTTATATGAAACAAACTTTAAAAAATGTTACATTTGTGCATTCCTGAGTAAAGCTCATGGGTTTAAAAGTTAGATCAATATTACTAAGAATGTAAGTGCAGACAATTATCTGCCACACTGACAGGTGTGTTAGCAAGATATATATAGCTATATGGGAAGTTGAAGGATTAAATTAAAAATTAGGGAGAAACAATATAGTTTAAGAGTATTATTTTAATGAGTCATTGTGACCCACGTTATAGATACAGTACATTGAACATTTAAGAAAATTCTAGAGCATAAGAAAATTCTCTATTGTTTTTATGAACATATTTCTTGTTCTAAAGGGAGAGATACATTTGGAGATAAATGCAGAAAGTGCTATGACTAAAAAGCAGATAGGACTAATTTTTAAGAATTTTCTGGAGTTTTCTGCCTTTCCTGACCTTTTGATAATTAATTTTTTTTTTTCTTTCTGCTTAGAGTTTCATTTTAACATTCAATAAGGGAAAAAATATGTTTAGGAGCAGAAAAACATAGGGAGAAAACCACTGTTGCCACTTAGTTTGGAAATTGTGAAGATATGAGAAATGATGTATGGATTTACTGGCAAAGAAATCTAATGAACCAATGGGACAGAAATATCACAAGTGATATCACGCAGAATGTAAAATTTTCATTGCAATTTTAAGCTTCAGTGAAAGCTTTTCTGTACAATTTCATGTGTTATTACATTTTAAACCTCCCTGTACAAAGTATCAAAGACTTGACACTACTTTTGAGTTCAAGCAACATAAATGCTGAGCAAAAACATATCTGAACTGCAGAATTACCACTTTTAACAAGATCTAAATAACAAACCTATACTTAAAAGAGTCCCTTCCTAATTCACGCCACCAGTATCAAGGCTCAACAAAGAGCACTGCACATTCGAAGGGCAATAAAAAAAGATACAGGGCATTGTCTAGGACTTTTGTTATAGAGATAGTCCCATTGGACTGAACCAGGTTGAAGTCTTTAACAAAGTTTCTTTGAAAAAGGAGTGATTAGATGGGAAGCCAGGATGGACAGAGAGCAGCATTTGCAGCTTCACTCCAAGTTACACAGCTCACCAGTGACCACAGTTCCTGGTGGTAAAAATCTCATTTAACCTGAGTCACTAGTGGAAAAGCTGCTTCATCTCTTGAGAAGAGCGAGGAGCAGCCCCTTCCCCTTCCCATATATTGCCTTTCTTTATGTTGTGCCTCCTCCTTCCAGACAACCCCATGCAGGTGGGCAGCGTCTCCGTAATGGTGAAAGTCCTGGATGTGAATGACAACGCGCCGGAATTTGCAAGGTTTTATGAAGCTTTTGTCTGTGAAAACGCCAAAGCAGGGCAGGTGAGAAATGCTAGTAATGACAGAGATTAGGAGGGGATGCTGTCCCACATGGAAACAGTGTGCCAGAAAAGGTGAACGTTGGAAAGAGGGCTCAGCTAACCACGCATTTCGTCTGAACTCATCAGCAGCTGTTTATGCTGCTTTCCAAACGCCAGCACCTTGTGATGAAAGTGGCAACATATATAGCACCTCTTTTTTCTCATGCAGTTATTTCCAGGCTCACTGTGCAATATATGTCATGGCTGAAATAAAGCCTTCTGATATCCTTCTGCGAAGGTGTGACAGAATGCATTGATGAAGGGAGACCGGTGGATGTTATATCCCTTGACTGCAGTAAAGCTTTTGATACCATCCCCCATAACATCCTCGTAGGTAAACTCAAGCAATGTGGGATAGGTGATTGGACCATGAGGTGTGAGCAGCAGAGGTCAGAGGGTTGTGATCAGCGGCACAGAGTCAAGTTGGAGGCCTGTGACCAGTGGTGTTCCCCAGGGATCAGTGCTGGGTCCAGTTTTGTTCAATACTTCATCAACGACCTGGACAAGGGCATAGAGTGTACTCTCAGCAAGTTCGCTGATGATACAAAACTGGGAGGGGTGGCTAACACACAGGAAGGCTGTGCTGCCATCCAACGAGATCTGGACAGGCTGGGGAGCTGGACAAAGGTGACCCTCGTGAAGTTCAATAAGGGCAAGCGTAGAGTCCTGCATCTGGGGAGGAATAACACCAGGCAGCAGAATGGATTAGGGGACATCCTGCTGGAAAGCAGCCCTGTGGAGAAAGGCCTTGGGGTCCTAGTGGACAGTGAGTTGTCCATGGAACAGCAACGTGCCCTTGTGGCCAAGAGGCCAATGGGATCCTGGGGTGCATTAAGAAAAGTGTGTCCAGCAGCTCAAGGGAGGTTCTCCTCCCCCTCTACTCTGCCCTGGTGAGACCTCACCTGGAATACTGTGTCCAGTTTTGGGCTCCCCAGTTCAAGAGAGACAGGGACCCACTGAAGAGAGTCCAAGGGAGAGCTACGAGGATGATTCAGGGCCTTGAACATCTCTCTTATGAAGAGAGACTGAGAGAACTGGGGCTGTTTAGCCTTGAAAGGAGACGGCTGAGAGGGGATCTTACTAACGAATAGAAATATCTGAGGGGTGAGTGTCAAGAGGAAGGAGACAATCTCTTTTCACTGGTGCCCAGCAATAGAACAAGAAATAATGGGTTTAAGTTAGAACATAGGAAGTTCCACCTCAACATGAGGAACAATTTCTTTACTGTGAGGGTGACAGAGCACTGGCACAGGCTGTCCAGGGAGGTTGTGGAGTCTCCTTCTCTGGAGACTTTCAAAACCTGCCTGGACACGTTCCTGTGTGGCTGCCCTAGGGCATCCTGCTCTGGCAGGGGGACTGGACTAGGTGATCTCTAGAGGTCCCTTCCAACCCTCAACATTCTATGATTCTCTTGGGCAGATGCCAGCAGGCAAACACTCAGTGCGTCCTTTAGCACCTGTGTCTCCTAATGCAAAGCTGACTAGCATAGCTCAGGCACACAGACACATCACTCATGTTTTGTGAAGGAAAAACTATGTTAGTAATACCACTGTGTGCCCACTGAAGCTTCTCCCAGATTGTGATGAAGCAGAATGAAACAGCTGCTCACTGCTGTGACAACTGTCTTTAAAACTATCATATACAAGATAATTTCATCTCACTAATTTACAGAGGTCCTTAATGAAAGAAGGAAAAGAAACTGTTGCTTAGACTTTTTTCCTGGGTTTAAGGGGTAGATGTCCTAAATAATAAGCTGAGAAATGCACACTGATGTGTTCTTCCACTGGAGAAAGCCAGATTCTGTTGCCACATTTTGAAAAGTTCTGAAATCAGATTTAAGGTGGTGAATAAGATTTTAGGGATCTGTCACTTGCCTTTGAATCCAAAAATAACTTTTGAATGCAAAAATCCAGATGGAGATTCGTTCATTGTCTAAAAAGATGTCAGAATGTTTATTTAGACAGAGCTGTAGCTCCCTGTGCTTCAAGCTGTTAGACCTACTTTACTAAGTCTCTACAGGTGAGGTGACAAATCTTTTTCTGGGTTTAGTGTTGTCTTAGTAACTTTCCATGGTGTTATTTACTGCATATGCAGAGTTTCTGCACAGTTGCCTTTTCTCTCTTTCTTTTCCACTGACATCTTGGGAAGAATTGAATTGTCTTAAAATTAAAAGAAAGATAAAATTAAAAGAAAGATAAAATAATCAGCATGAATCCTTTTCTACCTGCAAAATTAAGCTTTCCTGAGAGCTCTCTAATGCACAGTGAATCTTCTGAACACCCTGGGCCCTCAACAGAAAAGAAGAAACAGGGAGCAGAAGATAGGAATGCATAAGAAAAAAAGTCTCTTTTATTTGAAGCAAACTGATTATCTCCTCCTTTATTTAAAAGTGAATTGCATGATCATAGCAAAATGAATGAAGCCTGCAAGGTTCTGAGTCTCTTCTTGATGTATCTATTCTACCTCTGCCCAACAGTTTTACTGAAATGCTCCAGCTCCTTATATTTAAATGTATATATGTTATTTGTTTATTTATATTATTTTTTTTTTTTGCTTCTCACCTGTTTCTGCTTTGTTCTCCTATTTTGTAGCTGATCCAGACAGTGAGTGCCATTGACAGGGATGACCCACAGGAGGGTCAGCATTTCTACTACAGCCTGGCTCCAGAGGCGGCCAACAACCCCAACTTTACTCTAAGGGATAATCAAGGTAATTGGAGTGGACACAGACAGTTAGCTACTCTAATTTCTAATGCCTAAGCTGGACTTGAGAGGCTGTGACTTACAGCGTGTGATAAGACTGCCATTTCAAATAATACCAAGTGACACCTGCTCCTTAAAGGCAGTGATAAAATGACATATTACTTAATACACTTGAAGGTTATATCATATTTTCTTCTCTATAAATATTCTCTAGCAAGAGATCCCTTTTTCTTCTTCGAGGAAATGTGCCAGTGTTTTGTGCAAATTCAGGTCTTACGGTCATGCTGCAGGCATCTCAGATTACCGGAGTGGAAATTGCATTCGTTCAAAAGGAGTTGCTTAAAGGTAGGATAGCAATTGGAACTAGGAGACAAATCTGAAGGGAATTACATTGCTCTTTTTTTGTACTCTTCATGTTTTCTCGCAGGCAGCGAAAGGGAAGGTTCTTGTACACTTCCAGTCTTTTCCCCCAAGCACTTTTCTTCTTCCTCTTTGTACATCCTCGTTTCCCTAGGAAAAGGAGCGAGGGAGGGAGGGAGGAGATGCAGAGCCTTAGTGGGTAACTTGGTGTACAGCTAAAATTCTGTGTAAGACGTGCTAAGTAGAAACTGAAACACCAGTGGGAAGTCTCATGGCAAAGCACTGGCATGTTAGTATCCTAACCAGTGGAATTCGCTTCTTTTGGGGAAGCTTTGGTGGTTTTGAAAGCCTTCAGGAAAGCCCTTCACATAGCTGCTGCTGATAGATGATCTCCACAGGCAGACACCAGTGTGGAGGTCAGGTCCACGCCAGCCTTCACCAGGAAAGAGGGATGACCTTGAGTGACCTGAGGCAGAGCTTTGAAAGTCAATGTGAAGGGGGTGGATTTCAGCATGATTTTAGTGTGTAAAGTGGCACAAATCAGCAAGTGATTCCAGAATAAACAGGGAGAAAGCCCAGACACCTGCACCATCCATGGCCAGCTCCAAGGAGAGTGCCTGCCCCTGCTCCCACACATGCCTGCTTGGCACATATACTTCCATAAGCCCCTGTCTGTGCCTCTGCAACCATGTGAAAGAACAACATAGAGGCTAATAAAGCAAGCTCTGCTTCCATTAATCAAACATGTCTTAAAAACATGCTACTTGTAGAGTCTGGAGCTCTCCTCCACACATGCTCTTGCTTTTTCATCCCCAAAGCAATTTTTTTTCTGTAGTGTCCCTGAAGCCTCCCCACACAATTTCTTGCATTTTTATCCCCTTCTCTCTCCCACTGTCTCCCTCTTTTTTTTTTTTCTTTTTTTTTAGTACATGTTGCCAAAGCAAATGAACAAATACAACACAACTATGGCTACAATATTTGGCAAACTAGGCTCATTTAATCCTCAAGGCATTGTTCAAAAAAAAGAAACCCAGAAATTTCCCAGCATCAGATGCCTTTTTTTTCTGTCTAAGGCCGTACTTGCGATAATTTATAGTGACAGCAGTGACTGAATGGCTGTACCTCCCGCTGTCTGTAAAATACTAGTTTTCCAGAGATATACATCACAAGAAGCTTAGGGTAATATCGGTTACAAATTTCAAATAAAAAAGTTAAGTATCAAACCTCTGACTATTTGAAATATACACATTAAGGATCAATTTACTGCCTCAACAATTTGGAGTGCAGTAGTCATTTCAGTAACAACAATTTATATTTTCATCTAGGGACCACTAAGGACTAAACAAATTATATGACTTAATCACAGAGGGGGTAGCTATATTTCACAGTGTGGCAAGACAAGAAAGAGAAACCACCTTTCTACTCACAGGCTGTGCACATAAACGTGAGACAGCAACGCTTCCCAGGCTGTGGGAATGTGCTGTGAAGATTAGCAGTTTTGCTGATTACTTGGCTGTCTGATATAGCAGTAAGAGAAACTGCAAGACATGCAGCCTTCCTGGCAACAATTAAAACCTTGAGTTATACTGAGCAGCAGATAGATCACAGTTTGCATTCTTATGAGCTATTTTACATATTTCTTTGGCCCTTGTCATTTTAGTCTCTGAAAACTTCTTCAGTCTATTGTTCTCCACATGTATCTGGCAGACAGAGAAATCCTGTCATTCTCCACTTTATGGACAGGGGTCTGGGGCAAGGAGAAATTGAGCTACTTACACATGTGGATCCCTTTGAATTCAGTAAAATTGGTGTGAGATAGACATGTAAGTATCAGCAAAGATCTGGGCCTAAATGACTTTCCAAGGCTGTATAGAATATATGTGAAGAAGCAGGGAGTTGATCTGGGGGCTCCCATCTCTTTGGTTGCTGATGTAGGGCATTGGCAAACCATCTTATCACACTTCTAAATCCAGGTGGGATTATGCTGGAAAGAAGTTGGCCAAGGATGCTTACTCTAAGAATGGGATGAACAATTAAATAAGCTTACTGTGCTTCCAGATTAAGCTCTGAGCTGATCTTCTTTTGACCCTTAAAAGCTGCCCTCAGTCTTTAGGTACCAGGAACTGATGAAGGCAGTAGCCATTTTAGTGCATCGCAGCATCAGTGTCACACCACTGCCAGGTCCATCATTGGAAGCATATAGCAGTCCTCCCCATTGCATTTAGATTTGTTCTAGGAAATTTTTTAGCTATATCTTCCTTCCCTAAATCTGTCATCTACCTCACACACTTTGGCAAGGTGCAAAAGCAGTGAGTTGAAAATTCCCAAGAAAAAATGTGATGCCTTCCTCAAGCTGGTAGTGTCTGTGACGCCTGCTTGCTTGTGCTCTTTCTCCCACTCGTGGTGAAGTATTTCTTTATATTACTCCTAACTATTCATAATTATTTTAATTAGTTTTCCAAAACTAATAGAATTTCTGGGCTAACCATGCCCAGTTCTTCTGCAGATACATACAGAAAGAAACCAAGCCTTTCCAAGAGGCGGTGGTTAACTCTGACCTCAGAGTTTGGACCTACACAGAGGTTAATTCCCCTGACCTCTCCAGGCAGGTACATGACTTCCAGTGGGGCAGAAAATTACAGAGGGAGATGCCCCATGGCTTGCTGTCACAACCACATGAGGACACCAGCCTGAATGTCCAGCAGGAGGTACGGTTTTTTGTCTCCTGCTGATCACACAGGCACGGAACCTGCCCTGCTGCAATCTTCAGCATCTCTGCTCAGCACTGCAGCCTCTTGCAAGCCAAACATGCCATGTTGGAAGCTGTGATGCAGAAGTATTCTGCATTCTTATCAAAAAATCACACAGAAGCATGGAATGTCAGGGGTTGGAAGGGACCTCTGAAGATCATCTAGTCCAACCCCCCTGCCAGAGCAGGATCCCCTAGGGCAGCCACACAGGAATGTGTCCAGGCAGGTTTTGAAAGGCTCCAGAGACACAGATCATGCTTACTTGTTTTTTGTAATATAATGGGGTCTTCATGTCCTCATAAACTCTCTTCTGTTGATGGCTGGGGCTTAGTAGATATCAAATTTGGAAGAAAATTTTGTGTTCCAGTTTCTGTTACGCTGCATCGCATTCCAGCGTGCCCCTCGCACTGCAGAAGCACATCAAATTGCGTTGGCTTCTCATGAGTCACACCACAAGCTTTGGCACCAACGTACAGCAGTTGCTGAGTAACAGGTAGAGCAGTTCTTCAGGGATGATTTGGATGCCTACCAAACCCAAAGAGCCAAAATCTAGTGCTGAGAGTCACCAAGAGAATTTCATCACCAAGAGCGTTTAAGACCTGGGTGATATGGTCAGTACATCAAAGCAAAAATATGTTCTTACGTATATATCTTTCAGTATTTGATTATAGAAACTTCAGTTTGCCTGAAAACAGAATTAGGGTTAAAATCATTTGAGGTCTCTCGCTATCTGATTTCACTCAGCTTCAGTCAGGTTCACTGCCTGTGGCTTTTTTTATCGGCCAGGTATGACCAGCTCGCAATAATAAATTCTTTTTTTCCTCACAGAGAGCAATTTTACATAAAATGAAGATTTGCTGTCACCTGAATAGAATTTGTGACTTATGTCGCAAGTCAGTTTAAAAACAGTGAGTCTTTCACCCAGGAAAGAGAAATGCAACCAAATTACTGCACTGTTAAGACAACTCAGACATTTCCATTGAGGCAGCATAAATGCAGGCATTTTGCCATTTTCTGCCCTTTGGGCTGCTTTTTCTAATACTAAAACCGGCCTAGTGATGAAAAGATATGGTGTTCATAGCTGGGAAGCACATACTAGAGGACATATAAACAGCCTAAGGGAGAGAAAGCACTTGTGTGTGTCCCAAAAGGCAGGAGGGAGAGGTTTGCAGGAGACGAGGGCTCTGGTCCTCAGGACACCTCTGCCCAGGAGCCACGGACGCTGCTCTCTGCTGGGCTTGAGGACACATTCCTGAAAATTATCTGTGTCTGCATGGCATATCAAAGGGTAATGAAATCAGTAAACACTGACACATAATCAGCTTTAAGCAACTTTGGGGATTTCATCTTGTATCTGGTTGATTTTCCTCAAGGCTCCAGCTCTTGGGATCACATGAGTTAATGAGACGCTGCAGTTTCACTGTATATTCACATACAGACCTGCACACGTTCTTCAGGATTTTACGCTTTCAGAGTAAAAGCTTGAAATGTCATTGACATGCGAGAAATAAAAGACCCTGAGATTCCTTTTAAAAACACATCACAGATTCAAACTAATGTCCCAAACTGTGAAGCCTGACATCTCAGTACTTACGTGCACCAGTATTGTCTGATGCTATAAGATTTGCAGCACAAAGTATGGAACTTGGAGCATAATTTAAGTATAGCGGGCAAATCTAGTGCGTCTAGCTTGAGTTTGCATATATTCCATAGCTGTTTGTATATAACACTCCTGATTTCACTCCTGAAAGCCATCATACCACTTCTGATGTTGAGACTCTAGCAGATAATACAGCTGATTTCTCTACATGCGACCTGAGTCTCTTCACTAAAGAAAATCACCCAAGATTTAAATTTTAGCAGTGAATTGACAGAGAAATTATAAAGAATACAATTTCCAGGTAGCAGCCCCATTGTGCCAATCTGCCTGGGAACAGCTGATTGGCATCCTGCATTTCCAAGCATTGCAAATGTATATTGGTAACAACCTGTTACAAGTTTATGTATATAGTATAGACACACATTATATTTCTATTTCTATTTATTTATATATAATATGCATATATGTATAGTGTGTATAGTATGTAATATATATATACACACACTAAAAATAGCTGAGGAGAGCAGATGGCCAGACTATGACCTCTTTTGAACCAAGGGAAAAGGGAAAAAAAAACAAGTAGTAAACCAAACTGCACAAAGCCCAGCTTCCAAAAAATCCCACAGCATCACTGCAGGGGGTCAGAATTTAGAAGTCTGCCAAAGCGAAAAAATTACTTGCATTCTCCATTTATGTTTGATGGCCCAAGATTTACAGACATGCTCATAAGAAGGGCCAATTTTCCTTCAGGTTCCTTTAGACTCCATGGTGGCACAGAGTACACTGAAGACATTTCACTCTTGCACTTTCCAAAAGTCTCTGAGGCCAAAAATCTTGAAAGTCCGTGCTGAACAAAAATCATCACTGGTCTCCAGAGATTTTGCCTTGACACTCCTGAGATGAGAATTGAGAAGAAAAAAATCCCATATCCAATTTCTTTCTGATTAGGAAACTTGGTGTGCAGCCTGGGGAATTTGAGAGAGAGAGTAGACAGGAATTCAAATGCCACTGGGAAATTCTAACGTTTTGAAAACCATGGTGAAAATAGAGGAACAAGCCTCAAAGGTAGGAATTTCCCTTGAAATGCCCAACAGCAACTGGCTGTTAGGTTACTCTCTTACTATGTTTTTTTCAGCAGCAGCATTTTGATTCCTTTGGATTGAAGTTCTTATAAAAACCAGTCACACTAAATGAAGCAGAATGGGCAAATCAAAGCAGAATAATTCCGACAATGATGACATGAAGCATTATGACTTTTTTTCAGTGGCAGTAGTGCCAGTGAAATTGCACGTATTTCACTGAGAAAATGTTTAGTTGCAAATTTTCAACTCGCTGTTGCTTTAGGATAGGAAGCTGGTTTTTTCCTTCATCTTCTTGTTGCCTCAAGCAGATGACCATGCCATGTATCAAAAGCCATAAAGAACACCTTCACATGTCCTCAAGGTTTATACACCAGCATCTCCAAAATGGTGGCAGTGCTTAAGAGTGAGGTCTAGAAAATCTCCTGAGCATGAACAAACAGAGACAAGTTGCCTTCAACTGCTCATTCTGCCTTGCCTTCTGAAGGCTTTTTTAGCTAAATCCGAAGGCTGCGAGTTTGCTGTGGGCACTTTATGTCAGAAGGGGTAAAGGCAGGCAACTCCTAAGGTGTATATGCTTTGCAGGTTTGGAGCTGTGGCCTGGGAAGATACTGGAATAAGGCAGAAAGAGGCAAAATGCTGATTAGTGGCAAATTGATTAAAAAAAAAAAAAGGGAAAAAAAAGAGAGAAGACAAATGGATATGGGTCTAGGGCTGGTATTTTTAACCTTCCTCCTCTGCTTGAATGCATTTGCTCTGCATACAAGATCTCCTCCCCATTTATTTTCTTTAGACAATACGGCGTGGATTTTGACAAGGCGCTCTGGCTTCAGACAACGTGAGCAGAACACCTTCTACCTCCCTATCCTGATCAGTGACAACGGCCGCCCCATGCTGAGCAGCACGGGCACGCTGACCGTGCACATCTGCAGCTGCGACAATGACGGCCTGGTGATGTCCTGCAACGCAGAGGCCTATGTCCTCCCCGTCAGCCTGAGTAGAGGGGCACTTATTGCAATCCTTGCCTGCATCTTTGTCCTGCTAGGTAAACCCTTGGCTTCTTCTTGGGAGGGGACAAACTCTGCAGTTCTGGCTGGGGCGTTGCTGATCCACCAAATATGAAGGAGATGCACATTTTTATATATATATATATA
>NW_009714435.1:0-214 GCF_000703405.1 Apaloderma vittatum
TTTGCCCTTTTAAGTGTTCAAATTGAGGAGAGGTCCCCCCTTTCTAACATGTTCTGGCCAAATTTTGAGACAAAACCCTCATTTTTTGCCATTTTAGGGGTTTAAACTGAGGTAGGGGCGTCTCTCTTTCTGCCTCTGAGGGAATCCCTCCCTTCCCGCCTTTTTGTGGACACAATTTGAGGTAAAAATCTCATTTTTCGCCATCTTAAGTGTT
>NW_009714436.1:0-13322 GCF_000703405.1 Apaloderma vittatum
TTTTTTTTTTTTTTGTCTCTGCTCAATTTTAGCCAGATTCACTCTAAACACTTCAGCGGAGTCTCCCTGTAGGAAGACGCTCCCATGGTAAATGCACTGCTTCATGCTGCTGCTGGGCTGTGTGTGTTGGCTAAAACGTATGCAAGAAATCCTAGCAGACTAAAAAAAATATTCTTAATGTATGCTTCCTTTTTTTTTAGCAAATATTTACATATTTCAATTTAATTTAAACTATTTACATCCTAATCAAATAGTGAGAAAGTATGAACTTTGCAAAACGTGTGAACTTGGGCCAATAATTGTAGAGGGATGAGATCTGTCTTATTTATGGTTCATGTCATGGTTCATTTTTTATTTATTCACTCTCAGCACAATACCTGCTTTTCTCATCACAGATAATCCTGGGAGCATCTAAAGGGATATTATTTAGTGGTTGTCATTGTCATCTCCTACTGTTCTGTCATTTTTTGTCCAACTTACTGTCTGTCCGTATCATCCTAGTGGATTTGCTGAAACCAAACAAGCCAGAAACAACACTAAAATGATCAATTTCATGCATCTTAAAGTCTGCAACCTACTGAGGTGATAGTTAGAAATTGTCTGAGAGTTTATATCACAGTCCCGCCTCCTAGCCCCAAAAGCTACTGCTGTTCTGCAAGCTGTATCTGAAAGAAAAGATCACTTACCGTTAAAATAAAAGGAGCCCACTACAAAGAGAAAGAGGATGTAGGAATTCCTCATGGCAATAATAAGAAGAGGTGGATCAGGGTTCTTCAGTTACGACGGGTGGCGACAGGCTCGGTTGTCGGGGATGCACAGGGAAGAGATGTAAAAGCAAACCTGAATCTTGGAGGTATTAGATGCCTGGAAAGAGACAGACAGTAGGACCTGGCAGAAGCATTCTGCAAAGTGGAGTTTTCGTGAGCGTAGTGGTCCCTCCCCCTTTGCAGCTGTTTAAAGAGCTTTGTGAAGAGGAAAAGCACATAAGAGGAGGAAACATAATGTGATAATATTGAATAAGAGGAAATGAAAGAGCAAGCCAAGGAGCATGGTCTGCAAAACTAATTTTTGCTGCTAGGTAACATTTAGAAGGCTTTCTGGTTAATAAGTGCAATGGGTAGAAATAGCTGTGTGGCAAGAGCTGGGTATTACTTCGTGCCCTAAGACCTATTAGTGAAAGATGACAATAAATTGTAGCCGTAGCAGGGGGTGGTTTTCTGTGTCAAGAGAAAAAGTTGATTGCCTACTGCCAACCCTTTACCACTCCACAGCCCACACATGTGATCTCTCTCAGCTAGAACTCCATGAGGCTTTTTGAGAGCAGGAGAGAAACAGAGAATTTGTTGTCATTAGCGTTTGACAGGATTTTTAAAAGCAAGCTAAAGCAGCCTGCTG
Source organism: Apaloderma vittatum (assembly GCF_000703405.1). Lineage (NCBI taxonomy): Eukaryota > Metazoa > Chordata > Aves > Trogoniformes > Trogonidae > Apaloderma > Apaloderma vittatum. The sequence continues at coordinate 1,396 of NW_009714436.1, forward strand.
AGAAATAGCAATAGCTATAAACACATTTCAGAGGAGCATTAGAGAAATTCTACGGGAGTCATCTTTTACACCCAAATGGTTACTTTGGGACTTGCCATGGGAAGATTGTGTCAAAGGAAGGGGAAAAAAGATCTTAGGTGCCTTTGCAAGCACTGTAAGATGTGCTGAAGTCCCTGGATGGAAAGAAAAAGTGCTAATCTTCTAAATACTGGTGTATCCCCATACTGAGGTTCCTCCTTGCTTCAGCTGGCCACAGGATGTAGTTCTGCTCTTCTTATCTCCCAGCAGTCGAACACCACTGGCTGGGGTGGAGACATTCTGATTTATCAGCATAGCATAGCAGACTTCTGCTTCTAGCACAGTCCCTGCCTGACTAGGGTTATTTGGAGAAGGTCATCCGCTGCTGGTTTGAGGCATGCTGTCACTGTGGTGTTGAACAACTCACTGCCTTTTCCCTGAACATTTTAACCATGTAATACAGAGTAAGTTTGTTGTCTTTAAAGGAGCTGCCATCAGAGATAGTCCTATACATAAAGAGACTCTACTAATTTTTTTTGTAATCTCTCAAGTTTTATAGTATTTTTAACTTTAAAAAATATAAAAATTTGATCTCTTGTAACTACTAAACTTTTATATATATACATGCAAACACTTTACCTTATTGTTACCACGTTACCTTACTGTTAGCCATACCATCATAAATGAGGTGGTTTTTTTGCTTATCTTAGTGATTAAGTCCAGTCTGGTGTCACAGATCTCCTGTGCTAGCTCCTGCTTGTCATTTTAGGTCTTTTTTTTGGTGCTTTCATCACTTCTTTTTCCCTCTTATTCACTATTAGCTGGAATTGCTTTAAATTGGGGTTGTTCAAGCCTGGAGGAGGCTCCAGGGACACCCTAGTGCAGCCTTTCAGTACTTAAACGGGGCTTGTAAGAACGATGGAGACCAACTTTTTAATAAGGACTGTAGTGATAGGACAAGGAGTAATAATATATTATACTATTAATGTAATATATATATTGAAATATTTTACAGTGAGGATGGTGAAACACTGGAACAGCTTGCCCAGAGAGATGGCAGATGCCCCATCCTTTGAAATGTTTACGGTCAGATTGGACGGGGCTCTGAGCAACCTGATCCAGTTAAAGAGGTCCCTGCCTGCTGCAGGGGAGGGTTGGACTAGATGATCTTTAAAGGTCCATCCCAACCCAAACCTTTTTATGATTCCAAACAAGGATGTCCCAAGCAAAGTGTTCGTATGCTGAGCCTTCCACTTGCGTCTTGCTGCAGCGTGCTTCACTGGTACCTTGTCAGAGGCTCATATGGTCAGAGACCTTGCTACGCTCTTCAGCCTGCTGGGCAATATTGTCTTTCACAAGGTGTGGGGAATTGCTCTCAAGGAGCTGTACCTTCAATTACTAAGGGTGTGTTTGAACAAAGAACCAGTCTACTGGGGAGGAAAGACTGTATCGGTTTCTCTGGTTTTACTTTCTGATATCTGACATATTTCTTCCCAAAGGCAAACCTTCCGTCTGCTAACCCAGCATCTGTGCTTTTGCAGCAGTTACAGGAGTAACAGATGTATAGACTCTGAAGTCACTGCACATTTACTTTCTATGCTGCTTGATGCTTGAGAGTTGAGTAGCAGCTCAAGGTCTAACAAAACAAATTAGGATTGCTTCACTAAAGCAGTGGGCCATCACAGGGCCCAAGAGTCACAGATCATTCACTGACTGCACTATTTTTGCTGCTGAAGCTGCAGTGCACAGGGAGAAGTACCACAGCTGGTTTCCTTCTCTCTGGCCATATTTCTTCCTTTGCCATTCACTTGTGTTCATTCATTCTGATAGATAATTGAACGTCTTCCTTGATCACTTGTGCTGCACAATCCTTTTTTCCACAGTGATGCTGCAGGATTCCATTTGTTTATGAAGTTGAGATCCTGAAGTGAAAAGTCTTTTTAGTAAACATCAGTATATGGGATATTCTGGGTTTGCATGTTAATGCCCTGTGGAAGCATGGGAATAGCATGGCAGAGAGCCATCCACTGAACTGGCTGGGGGATTGTGTTTGTTGCTCGTACTTCAATGCTCTGCGTGACTAAGGGTATTAGAGCTCTTGGATGCATGAGGAATGGAAGATGTCCAAGAGCCCAGGAAAACCGGTGACCTCCTTTTGTAGATTTATCATGGCGATTTCAAGCTGCCGCTTGCATTAGGAATGAACCGGCCAGAAATGCTGGAGCTTTCAAAATGGAAGCAACCTGGCGTGCAGCTGCTCTCCTAAATTAAACAGGTACAGGTATAGGGAGCTTGCTGCAAAAATAAATGCTTCTGTATGGAAAGCCACAATTGGTTTTCAGTGGTTTTGACGTGGAAATGAGGGTCAGGGCTGAGCTCTGAATTGATGAGGGACTTCACATTAGCTCGTTAAATACTGGCCTTGTAGAACACATAGGACTTGCTCTTGCACTAGCAGAACAGCTGTTGTTTTCTGGTTGAAAATTGCTACAGAAAATGTCAACTAATGGCAATTATTCTTTTTCTAGCACCTTACATCTGAGTGAATTTTAATGATATCTGCCAAGGACCTGGCTCATCTCATCAGCAGCAAGGCATACTTCACTCTCCAGTTGGTTGAAAAATGGGACTTCTTGCAAGTAACTTCTGCAAACATCCCACGTGACCCCCTGCAGGTAAAATCATGGTTTTCCCCATTCACCACTTTCTAAATGAGCTTCTTAGAACAGCTGTGCTGGAGCTAACGTTCTGCGTTCCTGGGATTTTTTTTCCTTCTAAAGACATTTACAGTGCCATTAGGGTTGTGTGATCTCTCAGCCATTCTGGTGCTAATGTTTTTGGGTTAGATTGCACTGCTGTAGCTTCATTTAACAGTGCCATAGTGTGTTCTGATTTAATGTCTGCACAGCAAAACAAAACCGTGGCACTGTAGCTCCAATAATTATCAGCTGGATAAGCCTAGCTAAGTCCTCCCGCAAAACCATGTCTATGTAGGTAAGTATGTCATAGAGTCCATTTCCTACAGCACCTCTGTAATTACATTTGCCTTGCCAAATGGGTTTTAACCAGTGTGGGACAGGTATTTGTAATAAGCTGTCTTCAGGCAAGATAGTAAGACCGTCGTGCTTTTACAAACTACAGTGGGAAACAGAGCTGTGGATGCTACCAGATTATCAGGTAAATAACACTCCTTTAAGGTCAAACGATGATACTGTATGTTGGTGCCTGATACGTCATCACATTAGAATCTGCTCCAAACCCACAAAAGGTTCCAGAGAGTTAGCACTGTGACAATGTCAGGAACACAGACGACGCATACAAGTGACTTGGTAGCAATGGATGCAATTTCAGTTTTCATTGTCAAAATACGAATAATTACGGATCAATGAAAAGCCACCTTTATGCTCTGGAATGTGTCTGATGTCAGACAAAGTGAGTCCTGGGAAAACAATGCTTTCCTTTTCTGGTTAGTTATTAAAAGTTGTCACCGTGTGCTTTGTGAGTTAGCAGGTGGCTGTTGTGTCTATAGCGTATTTAAGGCACTAATATTGAAGCCTCTTACACACACTGATCAGCAGCAGCATCTTTAACCTCCAAAATGCACAAGTGTAACAAATCCAGAGAGTTCTCCAAAGCACTGCAGAAGCAGCAGATGGGGATGTTTAGGCCATTTTGGAGCTGATGCTTTTATTTTTATCAATTTCTTTGGCTTCCTCTTACATGCTTTGAGCTTTGTTGCAGGACAACCTGTTGACTGCCCGGTGTATCATTGGCAAACAGTTGTATATTCTTTGAAAACATTGTAAATGAAGCCATAGCCATTCTTGCAATGCCTACATTTGGTATGAAATTAATAAAAGGGGCTAAATACATGCATGTTTAAAAACACATCTTCACCAATACCAGCGTGTTCCTATATGCAGTGCTCTTACTTTTTGAAGTAAAAACTCTAAATATAAATTCCAGGAGTAAAAAGCTCTATTTCTTACTACTTATCTACCTTGCTACTTATTCTGACTAAGAAACTGCTTCCTTGCCTGACAAATCACTGTAACTGTTGCCCGTTTTCCAGTTTTGGTGTAACAGCAGAGGACTGCATCCCTTGGTAAAGGTCCAGTTACAAGTTTTTAGTACTTGCAATATGTTTTCTAGATTCAGTAGAATTGCCCCTTTTAATCACTTTATTCTTCTTTATCAAACTGAACCAGAGTCAGTTAGTAGGGATTTAGCTCCAGCTTTTTCAGAATTTATACCTTTCTACTGAAACATCTGGAATGTCCTGTAGTGAAATCCTGTAGCAAACAATTGTTTACAATGGGTGCCAAAAATTGTAACACATATAATATTCCTGTGAAATAAAACGTAACTATTCCAAGGGCGAAGACAGGAAAGAGTAAGCAGCTTGTGCCAAGACAAATACACATTCAGCAATCCAGACTGAAATTTGAATACTGCTTTTTCTGCAGTAATTGGCAAGCTATTGAGAAAAGCTCTACTGTTCACTAAAAGTACATGCTATGAACACATCACACATGATATTTCAAGCCGTTTGTGGAATTTAATGTTGCAGGGCCAGACCTGCAGATCTTGCTCAGACTCTAGTGTGATGTGAACTGTGTATCTAGGAGGTTGGCAAATTTTGCACTGGACAGAGCTGTATTAGAAGGATCGCTGTATTTGGCAGTAAAATGATTTTTCTTCTCAAGATGCCTCTGTGTATTGCAGGATGCTAATAGCAATAGAGAAGTTTCTGGTGGTTACATGGTCATCTGGAAAACCCGGACGTGCTGTGGTACAGAGCACATGCCACTGCAATATCGTGAAGAGTTTTTCGTGATTTTTAACCATCACTCGTCTTCACTGAGGCAGACCTGCACACTGCTACCTCCTTCCTTCCTTTCACTGTGCTGGGCCCGTGCCAGGATAGTAATGGCTCTTGTGTACTCTGGGGCTTTTAGAATGGGACATTGGCATGTGTGAGTTATTCTTCTGTTACTGAGATTACATGTGTGCCAAAAAAACCCCTGAACCCACAGCTGTTTGTGAGAGAGTCCAAAGGTTTCTTTCTTGCATCCATGATGGACAGAATCAGAACATTTGTATCTGCACATCCCTTCCCATGGAGGAGAAGGAAAAGAGTGAATGACAGTTGTACTGTTTGATTTCTTTATTTGAAACTGCTGCATTTCAAAATGAGAAAAATTGAAAAGCACAGGAAAAAAAAAGAGGGCTTTAGGGTACAAGACTGAGAGCCAAAAGACATGGGCTTTGTTCACAGCTCTACGATGAGTCTCCAGGGCTGTATTTAGATAAGTGCCATCCCTGCTCAGTGCTCTGGTTTCCACAGGTGTAAAGCGAGATAAGGATTTGCAAAGAATTAACGAATGTTTGTAAAGGGCTTGGATGACATGAAATGAGAAAGAATCATGAAAACAAGTAAGCCCTGCATTGCTGTGACTTTCACACTTGCGCTTCTATTACCAAAGGGGCTTTTGCTGGTTGTTAAGCAAATGGAATTGATACTGGCTTTGTCTGTCATCAAGCTAACCTGGCACTACTGCTTCATGAGGGCTAATAATCACCTACACCCTTTTCACTTTGTAATCCCTTTTTTATTTTCATTCTTCCTAAAGACAAGATGTGGCTTAGTGATGAATGCATCTTAAGCAATAACCTGCATCACCACTACCTCAGTGTGAGGATTGTTAAAATCACATTAAGAGTTGGCAGAGGCCCATTAAGGAGTTGGGGACTGGCAGGATTTCCAGCTTCTAGTTTTCAGGCTTCTGCAGTTTTAAAGTACCCAGACTCTCAGTGCAGCAGGGGAGGTTGTTAGTGAGATTCCTTTTTTATAATTGCTTTGAAGGGATGTAATGGAAAATTAAACCCAGTTTAGAGTTTAGCAGAGTTTTGCTGGAGGTCAGCTTTGTTATGGCTGCTGTCAGTGAGAGCTGGATCCCTGTTTGGAGTCAGCTTTAGCCCAGCAGAAAGCCCAGTCTTGTGGCTCACCCGTAAGATCCTCTGTGTGGAGGTCTTTGGGTTCCTGTAACCTTCTGGTGGTTATGTAGAGTAATGAGAACAAATATGACTGAGACTTATATAAGAGAGCAGAAATCCTGCTGTTTCTGCCTCCTGGCACATGCGGAAACTGAAATTGCAGACAGTGGGTTGGTTCTGAGAAGAACTGAACGGGAAAAGCCAGAACAGAAGCATGGAAATTTAAAGTATGGTCTTAAGGTCTCTTTGGTGTTATTTCTGGTGGAACGGAGCTGCATACTTACGGCGACTTTAATGTCAGAGGCCCTGATGAAGCTGTCTCTTGCTTGGAAAGTATTTATCATATAACACAGATGTATTTGATCTTTCTAAACTCTTTAAAAATGAAACATAGTAAATGTAAAGAAATACAGCCAGGACAGATGTACCGATGTGATTCTGTATATATGGGAGTGCATTAAGCATAAGATCTTCAATATGAGGGATTTCTCTCAAGGTCACTTAAAGGGTGTTTGCGTACAAGCTGAAGCCGTTCCTTCTACAGTACAGAGAGGAACTGAAAACACTGGAGGAAAGTTCTCACAGATGGAGAAGCAGGCACAGCCTTATTTTTTGCCTAGAAAGGGGCTCCAAATGTAATAGTTTTAATTTGGGGTTTTTATATCCACTTAGCTTGGGAAGTAACAGGCATTGGGAGACTTGAAGCCTGAAGTTTGTTACCAGAGCAGGTAGCTGGGAGGTGGGAACCCCGTCTTAAATGGGGATGGTAGTGGTGTCAGGCCTGAAGTGGGAGTCTAAGCAGTACCTGTTTCTAATCATGCTCACATCAAAGTACTCTCCAGTACAGTGTTTCACTAAGCAGGACTTCCAGAATTTTTTTGGTCACTTGTCTCTGGCAGGCTGTGTGTGAAAGCCACATTTGAGCCTGGTCATAACGATTCCAGCTCCTACTATTCTGTGATTCTGTGACCTGGCCTTGCTAATAAAAACGGTGAAATGTAAACAAAGAAACAGCAGATGGCAACCAAGAGCTTGACTTTAGTGCACACAGTGCAATAATAAAATGATTCTACATGAAAATTATGTGGAATAATGAAGTAATTCCCTCTTCTTGGTTTTGTGGATTAAGTATTCATATATAAAGTAACAAAAAATTTTAGAGTCATATGCCTGACAACCTAGTAGGGTTTTATTTCTGATTATATTGCTTGATCTATTAAAAGGTAATACTACCTCCTGAAAACCTGGCCTCGTACAGAACTTGTGAACCTTTCTCCAACGTGTAAACACTAGCATTTCCTCTGCCCTTCCTTCAGCTTTGGTCTGCGAGAAAATACTAAAAGAATAGAAAACCATTTAGAAAAACACTCCAAATGACATTGTACGTTCATCTTTTTTTTTCTAAGCCAAAGATAGAGCTCCCTAGTTTGCTAGACCTATTATTATTCTCAGTATTACACATGGGTATGTATTTAATGGAAGGATATGAACATTTAAAGACAGCCATGTCTATTGTTGGTTTTGTTGTGGTATTTTTTTTAATTTAGAGCAAAAATCCAAACTTGAATTTTGATTCTTAAGTATGTGAAGCTTTTGAAGCTCAATCAGTGTCCCAGATTACATGGTTTGTTTTTTGCTTTTGCCTTACCCAGCATGCCACAGCCAAATTTGTTATTTCCAAGTCAAAGGAAGCAGTTCCTCCTGTCTCTTCAGATTTGTTTTTTGTAGGCTTCTTTAATGCCTCCAGTTTATCGTCTGCACTGTGTGGAAAGTGGTAATTTGTGCTGACATCATCTAACTGCCCTGAAGAAAAAATATGATGCATATCATGAAGGAAAGGGAGAAATTTATCTATAATTTAGGACAATAATGGGGCTTAATTCACAAAGTCTCATCGCATTGCCCATACTGACAGAGTCTACTATCATTAGCAGCGTCTCAGGATTCTGCTGCGTGGATATAATCAGTTATGACTGAAAGGAAATCGTTATGAGGGCATCGCTTTGGTAACCGCTTCTGGGGTTTATTATCCTTTGTGGCAGTTGTGCTTGTGAGAACGCAGGAGTTGTTTGTTTTTCCAAGCTAGAAAACCCACAGAAATTATTGACATTGTGGGAGTGGTTGTAGTGTGTTGTTGATGATAAACAACGGCCATGGTCCTCCTCTGCAGCAGCAAGCCACTGTGACAGCCCAGATTGATCTGACGGACTGGTCCAGCTGCATCTGTGATCTTGATTTTACCTTGTACGTGCACCTTATTATTTTGGTGGGTTTTCTCCCATGGATAGTTAGCACGGTCCTTCGTGCCTACACTGCTGCACGGTGCTGCGTGTATCCAGAGGAAGTGTGCTGGAAGTATTCAGTGTGAATCAGCTTAGCATGGTGGGGAGAAAACACCCAAAGTTCAGATCACTGATTTTGAAACTGCAGACCGAAAGTGTAGGATGCTGTCCTCTGTTCCTCACTGCTAGAGGAGTACTGGGCAGGCAGCTTTTTCCATTAGTTGTGGATATTTTTCAGGTTGTGGATTGTGGGATTTGGTGTAGGACATGCTTTTACTTTTTCTGTGTTGTGTATCTGTTCCTCGTGTTTAGTACCTTTCGTGTCCACGTCAGGTCACTGCCTTTGCTGTGCTGTGTACAGCAACAGCACTGCGAGCTTTGAGAAGCACTGCAGAGGGATGGATGCTCTGCTTCGGCTGGATTACAAACCAGCCACGTGCGTCTGGGAACAGGCCGCCTCTTCCCTGCGGCCAGTGCCTTGTGCAGGCTGAGGAAGTAACAACACATTTTGATTAGGCGTTTTAGTCATGAAAAGCAGAGCTATCTAAGCCCAGGGTGGCTGTTTCGGGGATGTTGTTGCAGGGCTCCTGCCTCCACCTTTCGTCATCCAGTTTAGAGCTAACGGCACCCGCCGGCATTGGTTCTGTTAGTCAACACGGCAGCTTTCCCTTTTCCATCTGCCAGAGATGATGACTCCATCTACAACTAACACAGCACATTTGGGTCACAGATACTTTGCCAGGCACTTGCGGTACCACTAGTCCTGTTCTGTAGATCAGAAACCGAAGTAAAATGATGTGGCAGTTGCATCCTCTGTGACAACAGACCTTGCAAGAGACAGGACACCAGGCCCTGCAACAGATCTGATACCAGGCCTGCTCCAAGGACCTGGCAAGGATGGGCACTGAGGCCTGCTGAGCCCTGCTGACTTTGTTTATCATGTCTTTTGTGCATTGGTTCCTGAGCTAATTAGGAACTGCCCACACCCCGTTTCAACTCAGGTATAAGCGGGGCCTCGCTGGAGAGCCAACTTGAGGTTTGAGTTGGTCCTCCTCAGAGCAGCGGGCCTGCAGTCAGGGACCCCTTCCTCCCCTTGGATTGGGACGCCATCCCAGGAAACCTTCTGTGATTGAGAGCCCTCACCACCCCTACTGGTGAGCGAGATTTCTGGATATATCCTTGAGAGAGCCCTTGCCCCGCCATGGATGAGTGATTTGCTGGGTACCCTTAAGGGAGAGGTTTTCCCCTTTTAGTGAGTGAGTGTGTGCACATCTTGGTCATGTTTCTAGGGGAATAGTGTGAATTCCTAAATCCAGTTGTATAGTGATAGTTCCCAACTTGCATCCGAATCTGCAGTATACTTTGTCTCTCGGAGTGCGTGGTGTTTTTTTGTCTTAGAATAAATTTTGACTTTTTGTAGCAGCCCTGTCTGTTTTCCTGAGTGCCTCCATGAGAGATGAGAGAATAGAGTTTAGGCCAGTTTGTGAAGAAAATCAGTGATAAGATAAACATTAGAATATAGTTCTTAGTTCTCACATATCTGTGCTGCTTCCTTAGAAAATGGCATGGATTTATATAAAATCCAAACCATCTCAGTGTTTGAGATACGACCTTCTTTGACTTGTTCCTCCAGAGGGCTGTGTCCAGTTTCAGAAGAGCCTTCCAGTACTGGTCATAGGTTTACTATCCACTGTGTGCTCTTTGCTGTAAGGCTCAGTATGTTAATATTTCATTCAGCGAGTAACAGATCTGGCTCTTTGGGTCGTTTATTTGCTTGGTAAGTAGTACATATAAGGTAAATTAACTAAGTATCTGGCTTAACACGCGATCTGTTTTGTGTTGGATTTTTTTTAATCCTGAATAATTAACTTGTGTATGTGCATGAAAGTCATCTCTAGCTGTCTATAAAATCTGTCAAGCTAGTTTTGTGATGTGCCTATCCCAGTGCATGGACAAACCCAAGTTTCCCTGTTGTCGCATAAAATACAGCAGCAGTCCCTCTCAATGTGAGTGTGAGCTCAATATAAACTACACAGTACATTTGCTTGTCAGTAAAGATGGTGTATTTTTAGAATTTAGTTGGAACCTTACAATTTCTTGCATGTAATTGAGAGTCCCCAGAGACTACTGTGTCTTGGATAGCCAAAACTCTATTTTGAGTTCTCCCCAATGCAATCTACATTTCTGTCTGTGTCTTATTTGTGGCAGTGCGAAGCGTGCCAGCATGCCAGAGAACAAAAGCAGTCCCGTTTTGACTAGGCTAGAGCTGTCTGTGGTTTTCTTGATACAGTCCCATTTGAAGCAGGAGGAAGTGAAGATCAGTGCTGAAGTAATTTCTTGGGGATTTTTCTTGCTGAAAATGTTTTAAAAATTGTTGTTTTGTCATCATTCCAAACAAAATACTTTTGATTATATACAAGTTGTAAACATGGTGGTCACTGAACTGGAGATATTCTGAGGTGGAATGCTTTGAGTCTCTGATTGCCACTGCTTTGCTTTCCCAGGGCTTTTAAAATATTAATATTCCTCTCTTTCTAATTCCTCTGCTCTAAATGGCCACTTTCTGACAGTGGGAGCAGGAGAGCTGCCTGGTTTGAACCATGTGCAGTCGCTGGAAATTGAGAGCTTTGTTGGGTATTTCTGCCCGCCCCTACCTTGTGTCACGCAGGTGTCCCTGAGTTGTTATGATTGACATGACTGGTTTTTTCTGCCTAAATACCATTTTGTTGAGGTTTCAGTTTCTTCTAAGTGCAATTATTTTCTGTAACAACTGCCAGTGAGAGGCTATTTTTTGCCTGGAGACAGCTGCTGAATGTGGACATATGAGGAAAAGGTGAATCCTTTGTTATTAGAGCTGTGAGGTTTGTCCAAAGAACCACACGCATCCTCCCAGCTCTTGTGCTGACCTGAATTCGTTTCGTCCTTGAGTTTTTAGAAGATGATGTGCCTGGGCTGCTGTCCTTGAAACACAGAGCTAAAGCAGTCTTAAAATGTGAGATGAAAGGGGTTAGAAATCAAGGAAAACAGTTTCTCCAGGGATCAGTTACACTGGATGAGAAAGGCAGAAACTTCTAGAGAGCTTATAATGCTTGATTTTATTTTTTTTAGTGTTTGGATATTTTTTTTTCAGTAAAGGCTAGATGTGTCAGGATAAAGAATTTAAAATGGCTACAACATTAATGTTTTAAAAAGAATATGGAGCAAAGGACAGCTTAATCTGAATTTTCTCAACCATTTTACATACAGGAATTTTAAGGATCCCCTAAAGAATACTTTTATGTCAGTAAAACCATACATACCATGGAAAATGATAGCACTGTACTGTGGATTTAACACTAGCTATTTTCTACTCCCTTTTATGGTATCAGGAGATGGGATTAAAACAAACCTGTCTTAATCAGTGATCAGATGCAGTGAGTTTCAACACAATGACTGATAGATATGATGTGCAGGCAGCGGCTTTTGCGGGTTCTGTTTACCTGGAGGGGAGAGAGGCTGCTCTGCACAGCTGCATTGCACGGTGGCAAATGCTCATTCCACGGGCCCATGGTGGTGGAGGGGTGAAACTCCCAAAGCCAACGCTGTAAGGCCCTGCTTGGCAGGGTAATACTAAGGGGGACTGTAAAGCAA